>NC_141048.1:52010530-52295530 GCF_041138505.1 Cibotium barometz | reverse complement strand
GAGCATAGACTTAGTATTGACCATCAAAGTCACGTAGTTTGGCTATAGTGTAAATCTAAAACTGCGGTGAGTTTTACTTGGGCTAAGAGGACCGGCAGGATAGGATGAAATTCCTAAGTTCATCATCACGAAGTACTGTGATGTTTGCATTTATATTGAATGTACGATGTAATGGGACATTGGGCTTGTGTAATTACCATCAATTATCTAGCAACCTATGGCTTCGCAGCAAGCTCAGTCATTATCTGTGGATTGATAATGTGGTTATTAGTAGTTTGGAATTTTTCTTGATAGATGGTACAACCCACCCAAATAATTCATAAGTGTGTAACTGCTTATGAAGGGTAATAATATGCAACAATGAAGCACTTTGTTACAAGTGTGAAACCACTGATCTGTTGCAAAGCAGTTTATCAATAGTACCACCATATGTGCGTAGACACTATACCACATCTTCGTTGCGAGATGTTTAAAAGTTTCTTGGAAGGACTCAAATTATAACATATGATATTAAACACGGTCTAGATTTGTTCTTGGACCTATGACACTAGCGCGTAGTCCGCTTGACAGTAGAGTTTTTGAGGACAAAAACCTTTCTTGCGAGAAAGGAGGGATATCCTTAAATATTAAAACTCGAATAGTTGTGTGAGTCCAGACAATACTTGAAGGGATGTGTCTGGTAATAGCAACAAAGAATTGTAAGTGATTGGATGTAACTCCAGACACCCGTAGTGGTGCAAGAATCTTTATCAAACATCTCTACATACTATATGGTCTGCCTCCGCAGATATAGTATGGCATAAGAGATAGGAAGTTTGATTGTTATATTTGAAGAGAAATCTTCAAAAAACTTACATTTACTCTGAGTTAGAGTGGAGTTTAACCATCCGTAGATTGATGGTAGTTAGAAACTTAACAAGATTCTAGAGCATATGCTTGTGTAAAGATGTTACTCTAAAAGAGAAAGTATCTCTCAGCTTTAGAACTAATCCTTGTGATGCATGATTAGATTGGCTCTAGTTTATTTCTCCTATGGCCGTAGAGCTTTCCAAGGAGAAGTTTTAACAAGTTGGTGATGCAACATGGTAGCGTAGTCTACAAATATCTAGTACCATAGTCTAAGAACTTGCGCTACTAGAGTGCTCTCCAGTACATTAGCTTCTGTGCTAATGACATGATGCAAAATCAAGGCATGAAATTTGCCTTGGGGTTTTGGTTGAAATACCAAATCACGGCTTGCGTGAGTACTACTAGACATTTGCTTACCAATGACTTCCCCAGTTAATGGCACGTCGGATTGCCCGTAGAGGCGGTCGAGCTCGACCGGACACGTGGGAGAAATATGCTAATTACTCCGTTGACGACGGGTACTTACTTTACAAGGGTAGAGTATGTGTACCAACTATTGGTGGTGACTTTCGAGCCCAAATTCTTAAAGAAAGTCATGATAGTCCAAGTGCGGGTCATCCTGGGATTCAGAAGACCTATGCACTAGTAAAAAGACAGTTTTATTGGCCTAGTTTGTTTAAGAACATCCAGACTTATGTGCTGAAATGCAGTAAGTGCCAGGTCAATAAACATGAACGTCTTAAGGTTGGAGGACTACTCCATCCACTGCTGCAGATTCCTCAAGGGAAATGGGAAAGCATTTCCATGGATTTCATTACCGGTTTACCCAAGACGAGTCGAGGGAATGACTCGGTGTGGGTAGTAGTGGACAACTAAAATGGCAAAGTTTATTGCCACGAAGAAAATTGTTAAAACGCCAGAGTTGGCAAAACTCTTTATTGAACATCTCTACAAGCTATATGGCTTGCCCGCAGATATAGTGTCGGATAGAGATAGAAAGTTCTCAACAGTCATTTTTGAAGGGAAATCTTCAAAAAGTTGGATACTACTCTGAGTATGAGTACGGCAGATCATCCGGAGTCTGATGGTCAAACTGAAAGAGTTAACCAAATTCTAGAAAATATGCTGTGTTCTTATGTTAGTAAGAAGCAATCTAATTGGGAAGAATACTTGCCCTTATTGGAGTTTGCCTATAACAGCTCCAAACACTCAGCGACGACGACTGGATTTACACCATTCATGTTAATGTATGGATTCCAGCCGAGATCTCCGATGGCTGTAGGCCTAGAAAAGGAGAAGATTCAATATGTCAAGGATTTCCTTGAAGATACGAATGATATGCTCAGAGCCGCACATGAGAGCATTCGTAGCGCTCAGGATCGCGCTAAAACTTATGCGGATAAAGGACGTAGAAAGGTGACCTTTGCAGAAGGTGACTTTGTATTCCTCAAGGTTCCTGCGCAGTCAGAAACCATGAAAACGGGAAAGTGTGATAAACTTTCTCCGAGATATTGTGATCCTTTTAAAATCCTTAAGAAGATTGGGGACGTAGCATATAAACTTGAGTTACCGGAGAGTTCTCAAGTCCATCCTATCTTCCATGTTTATAAACTGAAGAAATCAGTTCACGGGTTAGAAAACACAGTTTCTCCAGAGATTTTGGTGGACTTGATAGAGCCACCAAAGATACCATATGAACCTGAAAAGATTCTAGAGTATCGTGACAGACAAACCCGACATAAAGTGTACCAAGAGGTACTTGTTAAATGGACAGATAGGAATGAGGAGGTAGCAACCTGGGAACGCCGTAGTGCAATTTCCAAAAGGTTTTCCCAGTTTGTTTTCGAGGACAAAAACTCTTCTTAAGGGGGCGGTAATGTCACGTAGGCTGTAACGCCTGTGAGATCGACGGCAGACCGGATGGCTATATCCGGGGTTTAGTGGGAGAGGACGCCCATGCGGACGCCCATGCAGAGTCATGGGCGGTCAGGCTAGTGTGGACGGCAGGCCACACACTATATAGCTTGGGGGATGAGGGGCAATCCTCATTCTTCCTCTATGGCTGGGTGGTGAGCCAGAGGCCGTCCCCTCTTGTGGTAACGCCCGTAGCGGCGTTACGGATATGTAACATATATACGGGCATATAAAATATAAATGTTACATACATGTGTATGCATGCATGCATGTTTGAATATGTGTGTGTGTGTGTGCATGCAAAGTGTACGTGCACCATAATTCTTGCGTAGGCATATTTGAATGTGTGTGTGTGTGTAAAAAACAACCATATGCAAGTTTCAAAAGAATAGCAAAGAGCTGCACCATAGTTCTTGCGCATGCATATTTGAATGTATGTAAAAAAAACAACCATAATCATATATAAACGTTTCAAACATTAAAAAAAAAAGAGCAAAGAATTCACAACCCCTCTCTCTCTCTCTCTCTCTCTCTCTCTCTCTCTCTCTCTCTCCGAGCACAAGCTTTCACCGATCCTTCTCTCTCGCACACATGTAATAAAAAAACTTTGAGACAAATTTTTTAAAAATAGAGCGCTTTTCTCTCTCTCTCTCTCTCTCTCTCTCTCTCTCTCTCTCTCTCTCTCTCTCACATGCGTCTTCACCACTCCTTCTCTCTCACACATGCAATAAAAAATGTTTAAACAATTTAAAAAAACACAACGCTTTGTAGGCTTACTCAATTAAAAAAACACAACGAGCTTACTCTCTGTTGATGTGGTTGATAGGTTGGTTGACGTGGACCCGCACAACCACACAATAGACACACGCTACCCACACACACACACACAACACACAGATACATCCATGTAGGTTGACTGCGCCTTCGCTCGCTCGCTCGCTCGCTCGAGAGAGGAAACTTAGCAGCAACAACAGGACGTGGACAACTAGGAGCAAAAACCGTGAAGGAGAGAGTTAGTAGCTCGCAGAGACAGTAAATAGCTCACCACCGATTATCCGCAATTGTGTAGAGCACTTCAGAGCATGCAGAAAACAAAAAAAGAAAGACATCAGGCACTGTGTGTGTGTGTGTGTGTGTGTGAGAGAGAGAGAGAGAGAGAGAGAGAGAGAGAGAGAGAGAGAGAGAGAGGAAACTTACCAAGTGCATGTGACTAGAAGCAACAACGCGTAGAGAAGAGGAGAGGTGCATTCAAATGGCGAAGCTGGCCGTGTAAGCAATAATGAAGGCGGCCACGATGTGCGCCTGCAACCTGGGACCGTTCTCATTGTTGCCAGAGCATCAACCCTGTGGACGTGCAATGGAAAGGGGCGGCGCTGCGCTACATCAACCCTTAGGACCTGCAATGGAGAGGGGCAGCGCTGCATTGGAGTGGTGGTGACCCAACCTGCAACCATGCAGTGTACAAGTGTACACGTGGAGGAGGTCGACCAAAAAAAGGGACACGTAGAGGGCAGGGACCCCTAAAATTATATATATATATATATATATATAGATATAGATATAGAGATAATAGAATATAGATATAGAAGATCGGATGAGATAAGATGGGTACTCGTAGACATGACTAAGGTGTTCTTGTACTCGTTCACTCCTGCTTTGGTACGTGACCCTCTCGATAACAATCACAAGCCTCTGCAGCCCTGCCTCGCCTGCACTCCCTTGACAGCACGGCTCTCTAGCACCTGCTTTGCAAGGCCTCTGAGTGCCAGCTGTCCACGTCCAATTGGCTCTCTGTTCCCGGTAAGTTAGTCATTACGAACTGTACACCATTGCATCCTATATTTTAAAGCACGGATTTTCTCTCGTTTTCTCATTCAATTGATTCTAGTCGTTGTCCTTGCACGTGTATTAGGAGAAATTTTGACATCCATAACCCATGCTCCCATCTCTTAGCTTACATTTTAGTCCGTACACATGAGCCTGGGGGCCTTGAAATGCCTGTGACATCCATAACACATGGCAGCATACACAGTAACCATGTATCGGAGTTTCTTGAAATGATCCAACATCCATAACCCATGCCCTTTATCTAGGCTTACATGTCAGTCTGTACGCACACATGTATCACGGAAAACTTGAAATGCTGTGGCGTACAGAACCCATGCCCTTATCTTGAAGTCAGTCCACACGTTGATGTACTCTTGAGATGCCGTGACATTCGTAACAAATGCATATATGTCAGTCCGAGCATGTATCAATGAAATATAGCCTGAAATGCTGTAATATGCATAGCTCTGCTCCCAACTCTAACCTTACATATCTGGATTCAAAATTCTATGAAAGAGATCATAAGAAGCATTCAGTCCATCCTGTCATGGTTCGTACCTAACTGAATTTTGGCGCTCCTTCCCATTGCCATTGTTCTGCAGAAAACGAAAAAGATATAGACGAATCATATTTTGTTATCTATGAGGCTGACTTGAACTCACCTCGGATGCATGCACAGGATAGTGTGGGTGAGATAGATACCACTGTGACCCCTATTTGATTAAGGGACAAAGCCACTGAGTGATGGTGAGGTTAGTGTTTGAACACAGGTGGAGTAAGGTGCATGCTTGGCTTAGATTCTCTGCAGGCATTGGCCTATGAGAATGAGCAGATTGGGGAACAAAAGAGATGGAAGTTGGACACTAGATGTAAGGAAAACCCAGCATAGATTCAATGTAGAGGAGAAAGGGCCAAGTTTGGAGGTGTTCGGGCAGCTTTAGACCAGACAGAAGCAGTCCAGCCCAGGTGCCCAAGGCCTGGCCATGTGAAGAACCTCTTAGGGTGGCAAAAGGGGGGTTTCCCCAAATTTTGGGCCGTCAGCCTTCAGGGCAAGCTAACGAACAGCTGGGCTGGGTTGGTGGTATCATATGGTTTGATTGTTTCAGTTTTACCCGCTGTCTAATTGCTTCGGCAAGATGGTCATGGTCAGGTGTGCATGTCTAGCACATGGAGCAGTGCCAGTCCGTACTGTGAGCCACCCTTTGGAATGATGATGATGTGTTCCGAGCATTGATAGGCTTTCAGCCAAATGCAAGGGCACTTAGTCAAGCATGACATGAATTGGAGGGCCATAGTTGCCCTACGCTTGGGCTACTACTGTAACGCCCCTGGGCACAGGCAAATTGACTGTCCCGTGCGACGTCGTCATTAGGAGGAACTACAAGAAGTAAGACCACAAAGGGAAGCAAACCGAGCAGGAGTTGACGCAGAAGTAAACATGGTATGGACAGAGAAGCATCAAGAGAAGCCACCAATAGTAATGGCAGTGACAAGGTCGCAAGGACCTAGGTCAGGTAGGAATGCTGATCCGGAAGAAAAGTTGAAGCTAGAATAGTGGGTAGGGTGGTAGAGGGTAGAATAGTGGTAGGGTGGTAGAGGGTCCAAGAACAAATCACTAAGCTTGTGTAGAGTGTACGAGAAGTGGTACGGGTGATGCAAGAAAGCCTGCTCCTCAACGAGCAAGCTGACACTAATCTGGACAGAACAAGTTTGGTCACTGAACGAGCAAGCTGACACTAATCTGGACAGAACAAGTTTGGTCACTAAGAGACAAGACATTGCAGCAGGGAAAAAGCCATTAGGCAGTGTGAAGATGACTCAAGAAGGGGTGTGGAGTGCCAACTGGAGCCCACAACAGCCTATAGTAGAAAAATCACCCAGCAAAAGGAATCGGAAAAGAATCCCAAGCAAGTTTGGACAAAAGAACTGATAGGAGAAGGTGAGTAAAGAGAAAAAGAAGCCAATAAGGAAGAAGCAAAGATGAACAGAAGCCAAATTATGTCAAGTCAGGAAGTAAGGAGGAGTAACCCTGAAGAAGAATATGACCTATGGGAGCATCTCAGCAAAATGAAGTTGAATATAACACTAGATCAAATGCTAAATGTGGTACCTAACTACAAGCAAAAGTTGCTCCAGGTCATAGTGCCAAATGAAAAGTTGGTGCAAGTGCCCGTTCGGGAAGTGTGGACTCTGACTGCGGAGTGTAGAATAATGAAACAGTTCAAGATTGCAACACGGCTGTTCCTGAAGTAACTACAAAAATAAGAGGGCAGACAGTGTCACAAGTGATCCTAGATGGGAGATCTAGAGTCAACATAATATCAAAGAGTTTGGAAAAGAAACTAGGAACCACAGAAATACAATCTGCTCTATTTAAGATCAGGATGGTTGATCAAAGGAGGGTGAAACCGGCCTCTGATAGAAAACCAGAGTGCGGTAGATTAGCAATCACCCGTCCACTTGTAGTCTAGATGTGAAACAAAGCAGATTGGAGCTAGAGTGCCCAAATCTGAAAACACAGCGACACTTGTTGGCCCCAAAGCTTGGCGCCCCTTGCGGTATTTCTTTATTCAATTATAATAATATGAATGGCTGAGTACAACACAAAGATCAGCCAAGAGTTTACACCTGTATATCCAATCTGACGGCCCACAAATCCTTCTTAGCACAGAGGATCTATGCACACAGATCTGTGTCTCCAAATAACACACTGTGCCTCCCTCTGATCAGCCAAGATCACTAAGCAGGCCAACCATGGGCATACATCTGGCATAACTCAAGTGCATGATACATCATCTCAGCTCAAACATACATATGCTGTCCAAACTCTGTCTCAACCCTTGTCAATCTGCCATACCCCTCCTCTCACAAGGGGCCAGATAACTCATATCTGCAACAGACATCAAGCAGTAGAAAGAGAGATAGATGAACAGAAACAGAGCTTACCAAATTCAGCTCGTGAAACAGCACTGGAGGAAGCAACAGCACCAATCTGTACTTTTGCAGGCGCTTGTATCCACAACCCTGCTTCACACATGTGCTTGTACTTGCTTGTACCCTCCTCCTGATGTTCACTCTTATGCTGTCCTTGAAAATACAGATCTGAAAATCAGCACTGTACCCGTCTGTACCACCTCGGGATACGTGCCAGGAGTTGTACTTGCACAGGCAGCCTGCTGTCCTGATTCTGGTCGCCTGAATCTGAGTAACCAGGCCTGTCCAGCACCTGTCTGCACCGCCTGCAACAACTGCACTTGCTGTACCTGGCTGTCCGTACACTGTACGGCAGCCGTACAGTACTGTACTGGCTGTGTACTTGCTGGTACAGCCTGCACAGGACCTGTGCGCAGAGAATCCAGCAGAGAAAGAGTGCTTACAGCAGATTTCAGCAGCCGCCTGTGTGTAGCGTGGACCAAGAAAGAGCCTGCAGCCTGTCCGTACAGGCTGTATGGCTGGTTTGCACAGAGAAAACAGAAGCAATCAATCTCCAGCAGCCTCCTCCTCCTTCCACAGCTTTTCCACGCTTGTAATCTCACTTTTGCTGGTACAGCCTCCCCAAAAGGGAAGAGAGAGAGAGAGAGGAGAGAGAAACACTCCAAAAGTGGCTCCTCCCCAAAATAATCCCTAGGGCCCCAAACTTTAATAAGTTCCCTAGGGCCACTAAGGCCTAGGGGCAAACTTTAATAAACATTAAAGTTTAATGTTTCTAGTTCCCCCCTTCACACCTAGGAATGTCCACACATCTTAAACTCTGTCCGGGCACCCCCCATGTGAATCTTAAAATATTCTGACTCTGCAACCACCATGCCCACACTTGTACTGCTCCATTTTCACAGGGCCATGACATACCCCCCTCTTGAAAAATGGCAAGCGTCCTCGATTGCATTCTGGTGATGCATCAAAATATCCAAAGTGAAATATACAATATGGCAAGATCAGCGTCCCAATCTCTCTAAGCCATACACATGTATCATCATTCACTGTAAACCAATGGCATAGTAATAGTCCAAGTCGTATACCACTGTGAACCATACATATCCACAAAAATCTCATGTGACTAGTACACATATATCATAGAAGTCCCATAAACAGATGTACTGTCAGCCTCAGTACCTTCGGGTGAGATAAAAACTGCACCAAGCGACCTCTAGATGTCATCTGAGCCTGTCTGTATCAAGGGAGTGGAGGTGCTACCCCCCTCTTGAGCATCAGGTAATGCTCCAGACCCATGCTCTGCTGAACTTGAATGAGCCACAATAAGAGTCGGCTCTAACTCAGAGGCATCGAGATAAAGCTGCAAAACCTGAGGTGAATCTGTTAAGTCACCTTCCTCCATCCACTTCGCATCCATCGGTGAATAGTTCTTGAACTTCACAAGATAGCGACGGGAAACTTTACCTCGTACCTTCCTTTCTTTATGTGCCAGTATCTGCTCTGGAATCAGAACCTCATCAAGTTCCTCAACTTCCGGCTGAGCCTCATCTGATACATCCTCAGGCACATCCCCACGGAAAGGTCTAAGAAGACTCACGTGAAAAGCATTATGAATCCTCCAGTGATCTGGTAACTTCAAACGATAGGTTACCTCACCAATCTTTTCCAAAACCTGAAAAGGTCCATAATATCGCATGCTCAACTTAGGGAATAAGCGCTCTTTACCCTTCATCTTCTTGAGTCTAGCCTTTTCAAAGCGCAAAAGAACCCAATCATCCAATGCAAACTGTAAATCACGTCTGTGACGGTCTGCGGCTTTCTTTTGCTTCTGCTGAGTTTTCTGGAGGGCCAACTTAACTCTCCGATAAGCTTCATCCAAGCTCTCCACATACTGATCAGCCTCAAAGATCTTATCCTTTGTATGCAAAATGGGTGGTACCTTCTTCCCTCCTTCTACAATCTCAAAAGGCGCCTTGCCTGTCGAGCTATGTACAGTGTTGTTATATGCAAACTCCACCAAAGAAAGATACTTTTCCCATTGTTGCTTGTGCTTTGACACATAACACTTGAGAAGATCCAACACTGTAGAGTTAGCCTCTTCTGACTGACCATCTGTCTGTGGATGAAATGACGATGAAAACTTGAGAGTTGTCGAGCTATGTACAGTGTTGTTATATGCAAACTCCACCAAAGGAAGATACTTTTCCCATTGTTGCTTGTGCTTTGACACATAACACTTGAGAAGATCCAACACTGTAGAGTTAGCCTCTTCTGACTGACCATCTGTCTGTGGATGAAATGACGATGAAAACTTGAGCGATGAAAACTTGAGAGTTGTACCCATGTTGTCAAACAACCCTCTCCAAAACAAACTCGTCATCCGTGGATCACGGTCACTAATGATAGACGTAGGCAAGCCATGATACTTGAAGATGTTCGCCATGAACAACTTCACCATATGATCCACTTTAATTGTCTTCCGCACGGGAATGAAATGAGCCTGCTTACTGAACCTGCATATGATAGTCCAGATGCCATCATTTCCCGTTTGTGTCCGTGGAAGATCAAATACAAAATCCATGGCAATGCTCTCCCAAGGTCTATCCGGAGTAGGTAAAGGCTGTAATAACCCAGGTGTCTTCTGACGGTCAAACTTTACCTTCTGACATACGATGCATTGCCTCACAAAGGCATCAACATCTCTTCTCAAGGTTGGCCAATAAAAGAAAGTCTCCACTGCTTTGACCGTGGCGTCAATACCTCTATGACCTGCATACGGTGGAGCATGACTTTCAATCATAACCTTGAGTCGCAATGGCCTGGTAACACACAGTCTGCCATGCATCAATAAAAACCCATCTCTGAGAGTATAGTGCTCATGCCGCTGACCCTCAGACATCTGATCATACAACCTTTCAAAATCCTCATCATGGGCATACTGCTCTTTCATTTCATCAAGCTCATGATGATAAGCAAGTGAAACTGCAGAGACCTGTGGCTTGCGTGACAAAGCATCTGCCACTACATTCTTTTTGCCTTCCACATGCACAATCTGGAAGTGAAACATCGACAAAAAGTTTGCCCAACGCATATGCTTCTCTGAAAGCTTAGTCTACGTGAGGAAGTAACGCAAGGTCTGATGATCTGTCTGTACAGTGAAATCAGTCCCAAGCAAGTAGTGTTTCCATGTAGAAAGAGTGTGAATTACAGCCAACATCTCTTTCTCATACACCTGTAAATGCTTCTCAGCATCTTGCAAAACTCTACTCTCATAGGCTATCACATGTCCCTCTTGCATGAGAACTGCACCAATGCTACTTCCACATGCATCACACTGGACAACAAAAGCCTTTCGGAGGTCCAGTAACACCAATACTGGGTCCGAAGTAAGCTTTTCTTTGAGCTTTTTGAATGCTGTAATTTCCCGATCAGCCCATCTAAACGGAGTTGCTTTCTTCGTCAAAGCATGAAGAGGCGAAGCAATTTCAGCAAAGTGCCGTATGTAACGCCTGTAGTAGGAACACAATCCTAGAAAACTGCGTACATCATGCACGGTCCTCAAAGCTGGCCAATTAAGTATTGCTTCCACCTTTGCTGGATCCATATGGACTCCATGACCAGACACAATATGCCCCAAGAAATGTATCTCCTGCAAGAAAAACTCACTCTTCTTGCCATTAACCACCAACCTATGGTTTCTGAGTTCTACAAACACAATGGCCAAATGCCTTCTATGCTCTTCCTCAGTTCGTGAATGCACAATCATATCATCAAAGAATGTGCCCACAAACTCTCTATGAGGCCTGAAAATCCTGTCCATCATTCTGTTAAATGTGGCAGGCGCATTTGTCAAACCAAAGGGCATAACCAAGAACTCATACAACCCAAATGTGGTTCGGAATGCTGTCTTATGCACATCCTCGGGTCTAATGCGTATCTGATGATACCCGCTTTCAAGTCAATACGACTAAAAACTGTGGAGCCCTGTAAGCGGTCCAAGATGTCATCGATCCTCGGTATGGGGAATCGATTCTTGATGGTATTCTTGTTCAGCGCCCTGTAATCAATACACATGCGCCAAGAACCATCCTTCTTCTGCACTAAGAGCACAGGTGAGCAAAAGGGTGATGAGCTAGGCTGTATCAACCCTTTATTCAAAAGCTCCTGCACCTGACTAATAATCTCTTCCTATTGGGCTGCACTAACACGGTACGGCGGTCTATTCGGTGGAGTACTACCAGGAATCAGATCTATGGCATGATCTTCTGGCCTCTCAGGAGGTAATTCTCCTGGCAATGACTCGGAAAAACAGTCTTGAAACCCACTTAAGAAATCAGTCCTGTCCTTATCTAACATAGACAAATTAGACTTAGACTCATCATCCTGTGCATCCTTTACATAAATCAAGTACGTGGAAAGATGCTTTTTCATTACTGATGAAATCGCCGAAGCGGATACAATAGGAACAGATTCCCCTTTGAGTTTTACATCCAATACATGCTCTTTCACTCTATGAGTCAGAGTGATTTTCCTATTGTAAGTATCCACCACCGCATGTACCCTGTGGCACCATGGCATCCCCAACAAAACATCACAGCCATCCAAAGGCATGATGAAGAACTCTTCGCTGTCCACATAACCCTGCAAACGAAGCCGAAGCTTCCCAATGATAGGAGTAACGGGTTCTGCATACCCTGGACAAGCCATATTTGCCTCATGTAACGGCCCCATCTCCTCTGCGCGAATCCCCAATCGGCCAACCACAGTTGCATAGAAACGCGTTTCATACAGGTTCGAAACGTACGAAACGTTTCGAAACGTTTCGTCCTGTATGAACCGCGTTTTTTTCATCATCCATTTTTTTTATTTTTTTATTTTTTTATTTTTTTATTTTTTTAATATTTTTTTGTGTGTACAATGTAGAGACGGATTGCATTGAGAGTTCTCTCCCAGGATTGCAGTTCAGGGCCTTGTGAGAGAAACTGGAGTACATGGGCTCTTTTTCACACGAAAAAGAGAAATAGACTCTCCTCAGCACAATTGGAGAGGCTTGTCTTTTGTCATTGCAATCTCTGATTGCTAGAACAAAAGGGTCATCCCATTGAGCCTCGCCAAGTGAATCCAGATAAGATTGATATCATGAAGTGCAAGGAGATTCCTGAAGGAGCAAGGAGGACCTGCGGCTTTAGGGTTTCATGGGAGAGACATACACAGAGAGGGAGAGTAAGAGAGAGAGAGAGGGAGAGAGAGCACACCAATGTTTGGTGGGTGTGAATAGTTGGCTTGTTGTAGTTAGGGGCACACCACAACCCCTTTATAAGAAGAGTGACCTTTACAATGACTTGGAGTGCACTCCACACATATGACTTGGAGTGCACTCCACACTTATTAATAAGTGAATGTGAAACGGACCAAATAATGGGCATACACTTATACACATGTACACGCTTGTACATACTTGGGGCCTTTACCCCAACAACCTCCCACTTAAAGGCCAGTGTGTGCCTAAAAGAGGAGAGAGATCAGCAGATGTCTGATCATCCAATGCCCATCAAGTGCCTGCAGTGAGCAAACCTCTCTGGAGGTAAACTCTTGGTCAACAGATCCGCTGGGTTGTCATCCGTATGAATCTTGACAAGCTGAATCAGCTTGTCCTCTATCACCTCTCTGATGAAGTGATACTTCACATCCACATGCTTCGTCTTTGCATGAAAGACAGGGTTCTTTGCCAACTGGATGGCACTCTGACTGTCACAATGCAACAATGGAATATCCCCTGTATAGCCCAAATCTGCCACTAACCGAGATAGCCATAATGCTTCCTTGCAAGCCTCTGTGGCTGCAATATACTCGGCCTCTGTAGTAGATAAGGCAATGCACTTCTGCATCCTGGATATCCATGATACTGCACCTCCTGTGAATGTAAACACATAACCGGTAGTAGACTTCCGGTTATCTGGATGACCGGCATAATCCGAATCCGTGTAACCATGCACTAATGCATCCTGTTTGCCAAAGCAAATGCACATATCCTGTGTGCCTTTTAGGTATCTCATGATACCCTTCACTGCTTCCCAATGCTTCTTGCCAGGGTTGGCCATATATCTGCTAACCACACCAACTGCAAATGCAATGTCTGGTCTGGTAGCAACCATGGCATACATGAGACTGCCACAAGCTGAGGCATACGGAATCTTGGCCATATCAGCCCTGTCTCTATCTGACTGTGGGCTGTCCATAGCACTGAGTTTCACATATGGAGGCAACGGAGTACTAGTCTTCTTCCCCCCATCCATATTGAACCTCTGCAAGACTTTGCCAATGTATTCCTTCTGAGACAAATACAACACATGCTGATTTCTGTCCCGAAGAATCCGCATACCCAAGATGTGATTTGCATCACCCAAATCCTTCATATCAAAGGTCTGATGCAGCCTCTGCTTCAAGGCATCCATCTCCTTACGAGATTTCCCGGCAATCAACATATCATCAACATACAAGATGAGGATCAATAGACTGCCATCCAAAGCTTTCTTGGTGTACAAGCAGTGATCTATGTCACTTCTCCTGAAATCTTGGGATTTCATGAATGTATCAAATTTATGATACCATTCCCTTGGTGCCTGTTTGAGCCCATAAAGACTCTTTTTCAGCTTGCATACAAGCTTCTCTTTCCCTTTCACTGCATAACCCTCTGGCTGCTTCATATATATCTCCTCATGGAGATCTCCGTGAAGAAAGGCTGTCTTCACATCCATCTGAACCAATTCCAGATCCTCATGTGCAACCAAAGCTAACACAGCTCTAAGTGTAGTCATTTTGACCACTGGAGAGAAGATCTCATCAAAGTCCACACCATATTCCTGCTTAAAGCCCTTTGCCACTAATCTGGCTTTGTACCTTGGCTTAGTCCCAGGTGTAACTTTGAGCCTGTAAACCCACTTGCATGGCAATGTCTTTTTGCCAGTAGGTAGCTGCACCAAATCCCATGTGCTATTCTTATGCAAAGAATCCATCTCTGACTGCATAGCACGCTCCCATAGAGCCTTATCTGCCCTCTGTAAAGCCTCTTTGTAACATGAGGGCTCCCCACAGTCAGTGAGCATCAAGTAGTCAACCCCTGGAACAAACCTGTCAGGGACTCTGGAGGGTCTAGTGGACCTCCGTACCCAATGACCATCATTTGCAGGTTGCTGTCCAGCCTGCATATCACCCATCGGTGGCTCCTGTTCCATGCCATAAGGCTGAAAAATCATGCCCGGTATCTCCTCTAACTGTGGTATATCCATAGGGATATCTTCTGCCATATCTGGCTGTCCATTTGGACCATTTTCAGCACCATTTAAGGGCTGGTTTTCCTGCTGTAATGGCTGATTTACAGCCCTTTGTTGTTGTCCATGATGTCCATCATCATCAAAGATGACTCTGCCAGGCTCCTGTTGCCTTGCAGGCTCCTTATACATGCATGTTTCATCAAAAATGACATCATTGCTGCGTATGATCTTTCTATTCATGGGATCCCAAAGTCTATACCCCATTTCACCTTTGTCACCATATCCTAGGAATATGCATTTATGAGACTTAGGATCAAGTTTGGTGCGCATTTCCCTGCGTATGTGCACGTACGCAACGCAACCAAACACTCTCAAGTGCTTGTATGACGGAGGCTTCCCTGTCCATACTTCTTCTGGCACTTTCCCACCAAGCCTCGTGTTAGGTGACCTGTTTATAAGGTGAACGGCTGTCATAACAGCTTCAGCCCAAAAACCATGAGGTAATGCAGCATGTGACAACATAGAACGGACCTTCTCCTGAATGGTCCTGTTCATCCTCTCTGCTGTCCCGTTTTGTGGAGGATCATAAGGAGTAGAGAGCTCCCTCTTGATGCCTTTAGCATCACAAAAGTCCTGAAACTGTTTGGACATATACTCTCCACCATTATCGGAACGCAAAGCCTTCAGTGTTTTGCCAGTTTGATTCTCAACATGAGCAACAAACTTCTCAAACACTGAAAATGTATCACTCTTCAGACGAAGAGGATATGCCCACACCTTACGTGTGGCATCATCAATAAATGACACAAAATACTTTGCCCCACCCAATGAAAGCTGAGGCATCTCACATACATCTGTATGCACAAGCTCTAACTGAGCATCTTTCTGTCCAAGAGCTTTCTTGTGAGGGCACTGTAGTTGCCTACCATAGATGCAATGCTCACAAAACTGAAAACCTGAGAACTTAAGAGAAGGCAAATAACCATAACGAGATAAGAGCTCCATTCCTTTGACACTCATGTGTCCCAACCGGTTATGCCACAAAGAGATTTGCGGCAACTCGGTTGCATTCACATCGGCATGGTGACAAACACCAGCATACATGAAGTATAGAGTATCAACCTTAGAGCCTCTGGCAACAACCAGTGAGCCCTTACTAATCTTCCACTTTCCACTACCAAATGTGGTAACATAATCAGCATCATCAAGCTGTCCAGTAGAAAGCAGATTCTTCTTGATCTCAGGCACATGCCTGACATCATGGAGCATAAGCTGTGAGCCATCTGAAAATACAAGCCTCACATCACCTCTGCCAAGTATCTTGCATGCATGGTTATCACCCAAATAAACAACTCCTTCATTGCCAGCAGTGTACCTGACAAACAAGTCTCTGCAACCTGTGACATGAAAGGAGGCACCTGAATCAATGATCCATGAGTGCATACCATGACCACCTGTAAGAAGTGAATGGGCATCAAGTGAAGACGTAAATAGGACTTCATCCACACTGTCACCTGCATGTGACACATTGACTTCTTCAATCTTGACTCCACTTTTACCCTTTGGCTTTGCATCTTTGGCTTCACTTGCTTCATCCTTGTCTTTGCCTTTTCCCTTTTCCTTTTGATCATTTTTCCACTTGTAGCATTGCTTTTTGAAGTGTCCCTTCTTGCCACAATAATGGCATTCCAAGTCCTTTTTGGAGCGAGACTTGCTCCTTCCCCTTTCTTGGCTTTTCCCCCTTTGCTGGGATCTCCCACGTGCATTCATTGCATTGGACTTTCCAACAGAGTTGTTTTTCCTGTTCATCTCTTCTTGAAGAAGAGCACCCTCAACATCTGCATATGACAGCATAGCATGCGAATTGCTAGTGGCTGTCCTGAATGTGTCCCAACTCTCTGGCAAAGTGCATAACAAAAAGGTGGCTTTGAACTCATCGTCCATTGCCAACTTTTGATTTATAACCTGGCTGACAATACCATTAAACTCATTGAGATGGGCTGTCATAGAAGCCCCTTCCTTCATCTGAAGGCCTATGAGTTTCTTCAACCAATACACTTTGCTTGAGGCACTTTGTTGGGCATACAAGTCCTGCAATCTCTGCCACATTCCCCAAGCAGTCTTCTCTTCACGAATGCTGAAAAGTAATGAGTCTGACACAGACAACATGATAGTGGATCTCGCAAGCTCATCCACATCTTCCCACTCTTCAGCAGTAAGAGAAGCAGGCATTACACCCTTTTCTTTGATAGGCTTGTGCTGCTTCTTCTGGAGCAACACATTGTAGCACTGAGTTTGCCAAATGTCATAATTATGAGAGCCTTCAAGCTTCTTGATGTGAAGCAAAGAAGAACTTTCACCTGTGGTTGCCATAGCAAAGTACAACCAAAGTCAATACTTGACTCTCTACAAACCTGTGCAAACACTACACCCAAATGCACACAAAGTGCTCAACCCTGTGCAAACACTGCACCCAAATGTTCTCCCAAGGTATATCTCCCACTGCGGAATCTGTGCAAAACACTGCACCCAAATGTTCTCCCAAGGTATATCTCCCACTGCGGAATCTGTGCAAAACACTGCACCCAAATGTTCTCCCAAGGTATATCTTGGGAGAACATTTGGGTGCAGTGTTTGCACAGGGTTGAGCACTTTGTGTGCATTTGGGTGTAGTGTTTGCACAGGTTTGTAGAGAGTCAAGTATTGACTTTGGTTGTACTTTGCTATGGCAACCACAGGTGAAAGTTCTTCTTTGCTTCACATCAAGAAGCTTGAAGGCTCTCATAATTATGACATTTGGCAAACTCAGTGCTACAATGTGTTGCTCCAGAAGAAGCAGCACAAGCCTATCAAAGAAAAGGGTGTAATGCCTGCTTCTCTTACTGCTGAAGAGTGGGAAGATGTGGATGAGCTTGCGAGATCCACTATCATGTTGTCTGTGTCAGACTCATTACTTTTCAGCATTCGTGAAGAGAAGACTGCTTGGGGAATGTGGCAGAGATTGCAGGACTTGTATGCCCAACAAAGTGCCTCAAGCAAAGTGTATTGGTTGAAGAAACTCATAGGCCTTCAGATGAAGGAAGGGGCTTCTATGACAGCCCATCTCAATGAGTTTAATGGTATTGTCAGCCAGGTTATAAATCAAAAGTTGGCAATGGACGATGAGTTCAAAGCCACCTTTTTGTTATAACCTGGCTGACAATACCATTAAACTCATTGAGATGGGCTGTCATAGAAGCCCCTTCCTTCATCTGAAGGCCTATGAGTTTCTTCAACCAATACACTTTGCTTGAGGCACTTTGTTGGGCATACAAGTCCTGCAATCTCTGCCACATTCCCCAAGCAGTCTTCTCTTCACGAATGCTGAAAAGTAATGAGTCTGACACAGACAACATGATAGTGGATCTCGCAAGCTCATCCACATCTTCCCACTCTTCAGCAGTAAGAGAGAGAGAGGGGGAAATCGCAGAAGCGAAGCAACTGGACCTCAGCCTTGCCACAGGGGCCATGGGCGCCCTCTGCACGTCTGAGGTCCAGTTGCTTCGCTTCTGCGATGGTGGAGATGCGGGGTATATACCTTGGGAGAACATTTGGGTGCAGTGTTTTGCACAGATTCCGCAGTGGGAGATATACCTTGGGAGAACATTTGGGTGCAGTGTTTGCACAGGGTTGAGCACTTTGTGTGCATTTGGGTGTAGTGTTTGCACAGGTTTGTAGAGAGTCAAGTATTCACTTTGGTTGCCAGTTGAAGTTCTTCGCGACAGAAGTCGTCCCCAAGCTTTCTTCGCTACAGAATTGGAGTTCTTCGCGACAAAAGTAGTCCCCAAGGTCGAGGGAGATGAGAGGAGAACAGAAGAGCACCGCAGCCAAAACCCTAAGCAAGAGAACCAGGCTCTGATACCAGTTGAAGGAGCAAGGAGGACCTGCGGCTTTAGGGTTTCATGGGAGAGACATACACAGAGAGGGAGAGTAAGAGAGAGAGAGAGGGAGAGAGAGCACACCAATGTTTGGTGGGTGTGAATAGTTGGCTTGTTGTAGTTAGGGGCACACCACAACCCCTTTATAAGAAGAGTGACCTTTACAATGACTTGGAGTGCACTCCACACATATGACTTGGAGTGCACTCCACACTTATTAATAAGTGAATGTGAAACGGACCAAATAATGGGCATACACTTATACACATGTACACGCTTGTACATACTTGGGGCCTTTACCCCAACAATTCCCGACATTCCTCAGGAGGAGAGAGACATCTATTCTATGCTCTATGAGGAGATCATGGCTCCGGCTCGCACTACACGATCTTCTCGAGAGGCTAGTACTAGTGGTGCACCTGCACCTCTAGAGGATGAGGCATTTGAGGACTCGGCTACCTTGAGAGTGAGGCTGCAAAGGCAAAAGATGCAGATGAGGATGAGCATGAGGATGCAGATAGTAGCTAGCAGCTGCTGCCAGTATCATTTTATTTAGACATGTTATTTAGTTTGAACTTTGGACATGCTATTTATTTTGATCTTGGATTTTGAGTCATGACTCATCACCCACGTGGTGATCCTTTTGATTTCTGCTTAGTCATCAGTGATCACCCACGTGATTTGTGATATCATCATATCTTACATGTATTTTGTTTTTATTGAAATGAATTCAATGTGGTCTCTTATAAGTTATGTCAATAGTTTTTTCTTTTCTATATTTCAAGTTAAAAATATACATGTTTTTTCTATTTTGTATGAAACCTTTTTGTACCCGTTTCTTACCTTTTATGAAACGTTTCAAAACGTATGAAACCCGTTTCATACCTGCCGTTTCTGAAACGCCTGGCAACTATGCGGCCAACCAAAGCTGGTGAAATAAAGTTGGCTCTAGCACCTGTGTCAAAGAAGATCAAAGCATTTTGATCTCTCACTTTGCCCCATGCCCTGCACAACTCTGTAGCTTCATCACCTAGCTGCTCCCCCACAAGATCAGGAACTAAGCCTGCAGAAGGCTTTGGTTTCTTTGGCTTGGGCTCTCCTTTATTGTCAGGGTCCTTTTTGGACGTTCTTTTGGGACAATTGAATGACATATGCCCCTCTTCAGTACAGTAAAAACACTTTTGAGCATCTCTCAAAGCCTGTCTTTCCTCAGAAGTCCTCTTGGGCATTGGCAACTTCTTATACTTTGTCTCTGAAGACCCTTTAGCATCACGAGAAGCATGCCCAAATTTTTCAGCTTTCTTGCCCAATTTCTTACTGCCTTTAAACCCAGATGAACCACCTGTGAGTAACGCATTAGCTGTCATAGCATTTTCAATCATCTGTGACATGTTCGTTACTCGTCTTTATACAATAATCTCGTACCTCTTTGGGCAGCCCACAACAATACTTCTCTACCTGCTCAGATAATGGCACAGCACGATAAGAAGTCACTGGGAGTAGAGCTTCCCAAAACTTCTTGTTATAATCCTCCAAACTATCACACTTTGAAGCATCCAGCTTGTGCCATGCGGTCATAACATCCACCTCAAATGTAGATGTGAGCCATACGGAAGAGAAAACCTGTTTGAATTGGACCCATGTGGTGGATGCTATGCCCTGCAAAAGAAGAGTAGACCACCACTGCAAAGCATTGCCCTTGAGAAAAGTGGCAGCTTTCCTCACCTTAGAGGACTCTGTGTAATTCCCACCAGAAAAAGCAGCATCAAACTGCTGTAAAAAGGTAAATGCTTTAAGTTTATCCTTGGCCCCACTGAAAGTGTCAAACTTCACTGCAGCTCCCCCTTCCTTGTAATCCTTCGCCTTTCCCATAGGCGTTAGATTATCATATGGAAGTGGTTTCGCAAGATTGCTGCCCCCAACATTCATACCCATCATTGGGTCAACATTTCCCATTCCCATGCCAGGCATACCATACATTCCAGTCATGTTTCCAAACATTCCATTATGCATACCTGGCTGCATACCACCAAACATATTGCCTTGCATCCCAGGTTGCATGCCTGCAAACATATTTCCAGCCATACCGGACTGCATACCACCATACATATTCCCTTGCATGCCAGGCTGAAAATTGGCTCCAAAAGGCCCATACATACCCATGCCTCCCTGAGGATAACCCCCAGTCATGGATTGGAACACCGAGCCACCACCAAAATAACCTGGATGCATATTCTGTTGAGGAATAGGTGGCTGTCCATAGAAGGAACTCTGAGAGTTTGCACCATAAGCATGCTGCATATTCGGAAACTGGCCAAAAGATGGTTCCTGTGGGATGGCACCACTATGACCCTGTGGAAGATTCTTCGAACGAACCTTCTTCTTCTTTTTCTGGGGCTCTGTGCGAGATCTCATAAATTCAGCAAATCTCTCGCTCTGTGTGAGCTGCATAAAAGTATCCATAACACTAGCCAAGCGATCTTTGAACCGAGCATCATCATCCTCTTTACCATGCACATCTTCTGGCTGTGTTATATCCTCATAAGGCTCAACATCTGCAGCCTGTTCTCCTGCAAAAATATCCTCAGATACATCTCTTTCAGGAGAAGTCTCTTGCTCTTCTTCTTCATGATAGAAGTACTCATCCTCTGTATCAGACATGATTGCTGAATTTTCAGCGATGGCTTTCTTCAAAGCAACCACGAGCTCACCCCCTTCAGAAAGTTGATGATTGGTCCCGGCAACGGAACCTTGAAACCGGCCTCTGATAGAAAACCAGAGTGCGGTAGATTAGCAATCACCCGTCCACTTGTAGTCTAGATGTGAAACAAAGCAGATTGGAGCTAGAGTGCCCAAATCTGAAAACACAGCGACACCTGTTGGCCCCAAAGCTTGGCGCCCCTTGCGGTATTTCTTTATTCAATTATAATAATATGAATGGCTGAGTACAACACAAAGATCAGCCAAGAGTTTACACCTGTATATCCAATCTGACGGCCCACAAATCCTTCTTAGCACAGAGGATCTATGCACACAGATTTGTGTCTCCAAATAACACACTGTGCCTCCCTCTGATCAGCCAAGATCACTAAGCAGGCCAGCCATGGGCATACATCTGGCATAACTCAAGTGCATGATACATCATCTCAGCTCAAACATACATATGCTGTCCAAACTCTGTCTCAACCCTTGTCAATTTGCCATACCCCTCCTCTCACAAGGGGCTAGATAACTCATATCTGCAAACAACAGACATCAAGCAGTAGAAAGAGAGATGGATGAACAGAAACAGAGCTTACCAAATTCAGCTCGTGAAACAGCACTGGAGGAAGCAACAGCACCAATCTGTACTTTTGCAGGCGCTTGTATCCACAACCCTGCGTCACACATGTGCTTGTACTTGCTTGTACCCTCCTCCTGATGTTCACTCTTATGCTGTCCTTGAAAATACAGATCTGAAAATCAGCACTGTACCCGTTTGTACCACCCCGGGATACGTGCCAGGAGTTGTACTTGCACAGGCAGCCTGCTGTCCTGATTCTGGTCGCCTGAATCTGAGTAACCAGGCCTGTCCAGCACCTGTCTGCACCGCTTGCAACAACTGTACTTGCTGTACCTGGCTGTCCGTACACTGTACGGCAGCCATACAGTATTGTACTGGCTGTGTACTTGCTGGTACAGCTTGCACAGGACCTGTGCGCAGAGAATCCAGCAGAGAAAGAGTGCTTACAGGAGATTTCAGCAGCCGCCTGTGTGTAGCGTGGACCAAGAAAGAGCCTGCAGCCTGTCTGTACAGGCTGTACGGCTGGTTTGCACAGAGAAAACAGAAGCAAACAATCTCCAGCAGCCGCCTCCTCCTTCCACAGCTTTTCCACGCTTGTAATCTCACTTTTGCTCCACGACTCCCCAAAAGGGAAGAGAGAGAGAGAGAGAGAGGAGAGAGAAACACTCCAAAAGTGGCTCCTCCCCAAAATAATCCCTAGGGCCCCAAACTTTAATAAGTTCCCTAGGGCCACTAAGGCCTAGGGGCAAACTTTAATAAACATTAAAGTTTAATGTTTCTAGTTCCCCCCTTCACACCTAGGAATGTCCACACATCTTAAACTCTGTCTGGGCACCCCCCCATGTGAATCTTAAAATATTCTGACTCTGCAACCACCATGCCCACACTTGTACTGCTCCATTTTCACAGGGCCATGACAGAGGGTCAGGTCAATCGGAATTATCAGAGGAGAAGAGTTGTTGGAAAGAACAAGGCTCAGGAGTGGAAAAACCGAACATAACTAGGAAACTAACAGGATCATGATCCGAAAGGAAAAAAATAAGGCCACATCTTGATTGCAGGAAAGGACAAGATAAGTCTAGCAAGCATTGCATGTAGAAGGATTAAACTACTTGGAAGGAGTAGAGCATATCAATGGAGCTCCTCTTTGTTTGAATCTTCCACCTCCTTCTCTTCCATAAGGTCTATTATTTTGATGCCTAGTGGTGATTTGATTGATGATAGCTGGAATTTGTTGTTGTTGACATTGTTGCCTTTCTACTACCTTCGGGTTGCTGTTTCGAGTGTTGTAAAAGCATGAATGAGTGGTGTGGTTCTTCTTATTGTAAATGGCACATTTTTGCAGGGTGGTTTTCATTTGACATTCTTTTTTCGTGTGACCCTGGTTATTACACTTGGTGCACTAGACGTGTGGTCTCAATCCGGATACTGTGTGTCTCCAGCAAGCTTGGCTAGAGCGGTCTTCAGTTCTTCCTGAACATCCATTGCTTGCTTCCTGCCTTTCTTCTTCCGGGGCCTCTGCTCTTCGGCATCTGGGTCTTGACTAGAGTATTCCAAGGTGTCTTCGCCAGAATCCGACCTTCTTCCTTCTCTTTTCTTTTGTCAGTCCTTTTCTTTTTCTTCTTGGGGTCTTTCCTTGTTTGCCTCAAGATTCCTTCAGCCCTTGTTGCTCCTTCCACCGCTAGCTTAAATGTGAGAGTCTCCAAATCGTAGAAGGCTATTACCATTTGCAGCTTGAAGCTTTTCTCTCAATCCTCTCACAAACCACTGACTCAGTGTGGATGCTGTAGGTTTGTTGGGCTAGTCCAGACGCATTAATAATACTTTGAATTTTGTTGCATAATCTTCTGTTGGCCTCTTCTAAGTTAGCCTTTGCAGCTTCTCTAGTACCTCCGTGGTGGTCTTGTCTCTCCGGAATCTCTTCAGGAAAGCTCTATTTAGTTCCTCAAACGTTTGGAAACGGTCAAGACCGTATTATGCGTACCTGCTGGTGGCCTTGCTACCCATAGTTGTTGCAAAATACTCTATTTTTTGTGGCAATGGGGCTTTGGTAGCCAAGAAGATGGGCTCAAAGGCAAAGACATGAGCATCTGGATCCTCCTCACTTTTGCCCTTGAATTTTGGGTATTTCAGAGACATCCTTTCCAAGGCTACTTGTTCTTCTCCTTCTTGGTCTCCTTGCCTCTTGTTTTGGAGCTCCTGGTGCTCTTCCTCTCTCTCTTGATCTCTTATGGAATCTTGATTTTGTTGTTCTTGCTCTTGCTGGTGCAGGGCCCCTTCCAAAAGTCTTTCTTCACGATGCAGCTGTTGCTCATTTTTGGAGACCTCTCTGTGCATGTGGCGGTACTGCATTTGCTTTGGTTGAACTTCCTTCATTCGCAATGCACCGTCCATTGCACTACTATGACACACTCATGAACATTTTGGACACCATGACATGCACACTTCCTCTCGTGACCCACTCCGACTAACTCTTCTACGTCCTGAGTTTTAATCAGGAGAACATGCATGTCATGCACATGAAAACAATTCAAGCTTCCTATGCAGAACTAACCCCTTACCTTCCTACTCCCCTTCCTGGCATGCGAGTTTTCTAGGAGGATTGCCAAAAGTGTCGCCGTACGTCAAGACTTGACACTTAAGTGGTTCCGTACCACCTAGTTGGCTCCTGAAGAGCAACGACTATCTCTACTGTGCCTAATGCAATAAGCCAATGAAGAGCGTTGAGCTCCGGTCTACCCATACACAAGGGAGTTAACTAAGATTATGTGCGGGTTAGATTTCCATTCAGTCATGCCTCCCGATAGTAGTTAACACCAAAAGCCAACATTCATACAACACAGAGTAGCAATAAGAGAGGTAGAACTATGCAACACAGAGTAGCAACAAGGGAGATAGAACTATGCAACATAGAGTAGCAACAAGATGGACTACCCTGAAGACATTCTCTTTTGAACATGAAAGTGTCACACACACATCCACAAGACACCCCGGGGAGACTCCCTCTTTGGCTCCTTACATCCATACAGGTACTACCCATTTCCAAGAATCTGTTACAAAACTGTTACAAAACAAGAAAACCCTGACTCATGATGAGTCCATTACAGAAGGGAGGAACCTTGGCGACGGCTAGATGAGCTGTTCCGCCGCCAACAGAGATGAACTGTATTTTCACTATATTGATATGGTACAAAAAAATGTATATGACTGTGGTCTTTGGCCTTCCAAAAGAGGACTGAATTTTGACTAAATGGATTGATTGTTGACTTACTATGACCTGCCTCGAAAGGGATGCAGATGACTATGACTGATGCTGGCCTAGCCTTTTATAGGCTCTCATAATGTCTTATAACTTGGCGGACTGCAGTCGACCAGCTCCGTTTGGTCCAAAACTGATATAAAA
Source organism: Cibotium barometz (assembly GCF_041138505.1). Taxonomy (NCBI): domain Eukaryota; kingdom Viridiplantae; phylum Streptophyta; class Polypodiopsida; order Cyatheales; family Cibotiaceae; genus Cibotium; species Cibotium barometz. The sequence continues at coordinate 52,270,129 of NC_141048.1, read as the reverse complement.
ATGCCAGAAGTCCTGAATACTCATGTCGGTCAGCCCTGAAGGCTGATGGTACCCACATCTAAGCACCTGCTGTGGGCAAGCCTCCCAAAGCTTGATAATGGTGGACTTGCTGCTTCTTCCAAACCTGAGCTTACTAGTGCCCTAAATCTACCCTAAAATTGCTACCTAAATCAGGGATGAGATCTAGGGTTAGTGTGACGTTATGAATAATTATGCGGGAAACACGTAGTGGATCAGGGGGCACGACAATAAGCACACATTTAAGCACACGTGTGAACGAGGCCTTATGTAGATTATTCTAGAAAGGCCCAATCAAGGGGAAAGTCGTGCAAGGAGTTGGGATCTGATCCAGCATCTTCTACGCGTCTCTCTTTCTCTGTGAGTTCTCTTTCTGCTCTGAAGCTTGCAAGCTAGTCACGCCATAGCTAGGTAAGGTCCATTACACTGGTATCAGAGTTGGTAGGGGCGATCAAGTTTACCATATCTAGCCTCTTTGTCTGTCATCTCAATAGCAGCCCTTACGGGCAATAGAGGGCAGCACAGTAGAAGGCCTAAAGGGCGACGGTTGGTGGCGCACGGCATGTAGCCCATCCTCTATCCACGCCCGTCAAAAACAGCACGTCAGGACAGCCTGTGAGTGGCCGATTCTTCATGGAACTCGTCTCTCTCTTCACACCCACGAGGAGACACACACGAACACGAGCTCAAGTAGCTTCAGCTCGCCATCTCTCTCATACACGCAGGCAGCAAAAGAAGGTAACCTAACCAATTGCAAGAGGCGGCGATTAAATAGACCGGCAATAGAGACGATAGCCATAGCCGAAGGCAATTCGTTAAAGTCTAGCAACAAAAGGGATTTACGGCAGCCCGCTATTTTAGCTTGGTGTGTGACCCTGAGAGAGGCCGTTTCCACGCCAGAAAGTCGGCAAAGATAAGCTGCTCCCGCCACAGAGCCGTCTATGGCACCCATCAGGAAGTAGAATTTGTGCCTTTGTGTACATTTTCGAAAAGTGTTTGTTTTACTTTGCTTTTTCAATTTCCAGTGAGAAAAAAAAATTCCGTAGAGGGAAACACTGACACCATAAACACCACAAACTAGGATCAAATCATGACTGAGACAAACACTTTAGAACAAAAAAATGAATGGGAATGGGAAGAAGAGGGACCTACCTGTCAACAGCATGATTTCTTAGAAAATCGGGTAGACAGTTTAGAAATTCACATTCGTTCTTTCTTTGACGCCCTTGACAATATGAAACTTCAGCTAACTAAGTTAGCTGAAATGACGGACAAGGGAAAGAAGAAATTGGCTCAAGCTTCGAGACCAATTGACTCAGACATGCCCTCTACATTGAAAGATGTTGGTATGGTTACTAAAGAAAGAACTACGCTCTCATAAGAAACAGTCCCAAAGGTAATGAGAATAAGAGAAAATCTAGTTCTAAAAGACATGAAACCGCCACAATTTAATGGTGAGGAAAAAGACAGAAATAAAGATTTTGTCTATACCTTTTTACAAAAATGGCAGGACCTTCATAGACTTAAAAATACTTGAGGCTAGTTTATTGCTAGGGCCAAAAGCCTATAAATGGTGGATGAGCCTCAAGGAAATTGGGAGTATTCCAGAGGATTGGGCTCAATTTGAAACCATCTTTTTGAAAGAATTTCTTCTCGAGAATGAACTTGAGAGAAATTGGGAGGATTGGGATAAGGTTGTGCAAAAGGGAAGACCTTTGCTCACCTATATTGTGGATTGCCGTGAAATAATCCTCAAGCTGCAAGGGATCGATGACTTTCAAAAGACTAGGGGTTTTCTAAGGGGGTTAGATAAAACTTTTAAAACAGAAGTGAAACATAGTGCACCTAAGACTCTAGAGGAGGCGATTTAAGTTCGCCCAAATCTATGAGGACCACCCACGCTTGGGTGGTACTACTAACCCCATTGAGACGGACCCTAAAGCTAGAGATGCTGGTAGAGGACTTCGAAAAGGCCAAAAAAGAAAATTTGTGTTTCACATGTCTCTCACCCAATCATTCTCCATGGAATTGTCCTAGGAAAAAGAAAAAGGGGGAAGATAATAAGGATAAGGGAAACAAAGAAAAGCAAATCCATGTTGAGCAAACACTTTCAATTATAGGAAATGAAAAGTATAAATCTATTGAGGTGTTGCATGAGGACCTTACACATTAGTGTTGTGTGTCATCTGCCGTGTGGAAATATACCTTTGGTCCGCATGAATTAGTTAAGATGCATGGGTTTGTTAAAGGTAAAAGGGCCAGGGTCATGATAAATGACTCAGTCACTCACAATTTTGTGAATTACGCCCTTGTCAAGAAGCTCAAGCTTTCTCAACTTGCTAGTGCTCATCAATATGTCGTCTCCATGATGCAAGGAGAGGACAAGAAAATATGGAACACGATGGTATCCAATTTGGAAATTGAAATTCAAGACTATAAAGATAATCTTGATTTCCAAATCATGAATATGGATCGAACAGATGTAGTCCTAGGTAGAGAGTGCTCAAAAGAAGCTACACTCACTAGAATTTGAAAAGGAGGGAAAAACTTATGTTATTCAAGGTGAACACGATGTGCCAAATTCTCCTTTGATGTGTTCTCTTGAATTGCAGAAGCTTCTTGAAAGACAATCTCGTGATGTATATATGGTTTGGTGTCAGTCTCTTGTAAATAAGTACTCTGTTTTTGAAATGCAAAAGAAAGACTTCTTTTCGTGTGTGAGTAGTGATGATAAAGTGAACATGAATTAAGTGAATTGCTTGTTGAGTTTAAAGATGTTTTTCGTGCTGACCTAGTGGTTTACCACCTAAGAGGTGAAATCAATCATGCAATTGAAATGGTTAAAGATGCTAGACCTGTTTGTAAACCACCTTATAGATTAAGTGAAGCACAACACATAGAGGTCGAGAGGCAGTTGAAAGACTATATGGATAAAGGTTTCATTAAACCTAGCAATTCACCATGGGCTTTGCCAATTTTATTGGTGAAGAAAAAAGACGGTTCTATGCGACTTTGTGTCGATTATAAAGTATTAAACAATCTCACGATAAGGAACAAGTTTCCTATGCCAAGAATGGAAGATCTTTTTGATCAACTTCAAGGAGCTCGTTACTTTACTAAGATTGATTTGAGATCAGGCTATCATCATGTAAGAATTGAGACTCAGGATATTTCAAAAAGAGCCTTTAGAACTAGGTATGGGTCCTATGAATTTTTGGTAATGCCCTTTGGACTTACCAATGCTCCAGCCACATCCATGAAACATATGAATAGTGTTTTACGGCCCTATCTAGGAAAGTTTATAGTCGTATTTCTTGATGATATCCTCATCTATAGTAAAACTAAAGAAGAACATTTGGAACATTTAAGAAAAGCGTTTCAATTGTTACAAGAGAATTCCCTTTATGCCAAAGAATCCAAGTGCGAATTCTTTGCAGATCAAGTTAAATATCTTGGCCATATCATTTCTAGACATGGTATTAGTATGGATCCAGAAAAGTTTAAGGCTATTTTGTAGTGGCTTGAACCTAGGAATTTAGAAGAGCTGTAGAGCTTCTTAGGGATGTCTGGATTCTATCGTAAATTTATTTGTGACTATGCCAAGATAGCAGTTCCCATGACTGATCAACTTAAAGGGAAAGGGAAAACATTTGAATGGGGAACTAAACAAAGGCAAAGCATGGAAAAGCTAAAAGTAGCAATAGCTACGGCTCCAATTTTATATATTGTGGATCCCAACAAACCCTTTGTGGTTGAGACTGATGCTAGCAATTTTGCTATAGGTGTGGTTTTAACTCAAGAAGGTCGACCAATAGCATTTGAAAGTAAGAAACTAGACTGTGCACAACAAAATTACTAAGTCTATGAGAGGGAGTTGTATGCTATAGTTGAAACCGGCCTTCAGAAATTTGACGGGCGGTGAAACAAACACTCGGACACAAAACACTTCATCACCCATGGGGACTTGGAAAAGGAAACAAACAGGGGGAGCTAGAGTGCTCCTGCAAATAGTTCACGGACACCCATTGGCCCGAAAACGACTTGATCAAATTTAAGTACAAAGTACAACTTGTAGAATCCTCCACCAATAGGATCCCTTATAGTTTCACCCAGGACTTCCAAATAAGAACTCTCGTTATCACAGCACAACATACCATAGAGAAGGCACACCTGTACAACACCACCCAACTTGAAAGGTCTTCTCCATCTCTACCATGGATCTCTCAAACCCTTTCCAAACAGCAGTAGGGCTGTACCGTACCACATGTCCTTCCCTGTAGCCATAGCTTGCATGTAACCTCGAGAAACTACAACCTGTTCACATGAATCCAAAGACATCCTTTCCACATGAAACCAAAGACCTGTATTCAATAATCCAAAGACTTGTATTCGATAAACCAAAGACCTGTATCCCATAAACCATAGGCCTGTTTCCTCGATACCAAAATCCTGTTTCCTCTCGAATAAACCAATGTCCTGTTTCCATGACAGATATACCATCCAAGCACGGCTGCCAAAACCCAGAGAGAGAAAGATAGAGGACGTGTCAAGCAATCCTTGAATACACATAAGTCCAAGACGAAGAGGAACAATACATCTCTTCCAAGAACATCATCCCGTGCATCTTAGCTTGATCCTCTGTATCCCAATCTCTTCAACAGAGCCTGCAATCCATGATGAGAGAGAGAGAGAGAGAGAAAAAGCCTATCTCTAATCTCCTGCATCAAAAAGGTTTGGAGAATAAGGCCACCTGCCACAGCTTGTGAGGTGATGGTGCTAGAGATGCCACCGGCCATAGCTCCAGTCACGCCATCAACCAAGCTCTGATCATGGACCCCGGTTCCGTGGTAGAGCACACCCCCCCCTGGTCCTTCGACTGAGCTCTCTGCAGAAACTTGGTAAGAACCGGCACCATAGCTCTCTGCTGAAGGTCGCCTGCCTGGCTGCTTCCACACACGCAGCCCACGCGTGCTTCTTGTCCTGCAGGCCTACACAAACCAGCTCAGTCCACGTATCTGCAACAGGCTGGATGCGACTCCTGTAGCCAGCCCACATATAGCACGTTGCGCCTGGATGCGGCTCCTGCAGCCAGTCCTCGTACTCCTGCAGCCCTGCGCTGAAGCTTGTTTGTGCTCTCTGGCGACCAGCCATGCGCCACACGCACGCCACACACATACATGGGAGAAGAAGCCAAGCCCGAGGAGAAGAAGCCATACGCCACATGACCACACTACGACTGTAGCCAGCCCACGTGGGGGAGAGAGATTCAGGCTGCGATCGCCAGGAAGATGCGCCACACCACTACGCGCCACACCACTACACGCCACCACCCTTCGCTTTATAACCAGGATGCGATTCAAATCGCTTTTCTTCACAAAAGCCAATAACTAAAAGCAAAACGCATGCTTCCAAAAATATTATTATTTCTAATCATCTAAGGTTTTAAAACCTTAAAAACTTAAAATCCTTTTGTCCCCTTTCACACTTGGGCTGGCCACACATGGGTTTCTTTCTCAATTCCAAGCTGATGCCTTTCACATTGTCCATCACGTGCCCGTGCCCACCTGCTTGTTGTCCAGAGAAAAACACAGGGTCGTAACAATAGTTCATGCTTTGAAGAAATGGAGGCACTATTTGTATGGTGCCAAAGTGAAAGTTATGATAGTGTTTGATCAAGAAAGCATTAAGTGGCTTTCTAATCAAGGAGGTTTGAAGGGTCGTAAAGCTAGATGGGGCGAACTCTGAGTTGACTTTTACTCAATTCACTAATGATTTGCTTGAGTCAATGAGAGGGACATGTTAGGTTGATCCTACATATTCCAAGATATGGAAAACCATTGAAAAAGGGGATTCTAATGACGAGGTTTCCAAATTCCAATGAAGAAGCATCGACGGGTGCTCAAGAAGGATTCAAGTGGAAGAATTTTGCCATAGACGATGGCTATCTACTCTACAAGGGTAGAGTGTGTGTTCCAAAGGACCAAGACATGAGGCGCCAGATACTCTACGAGTGTCATGATAGTCCTAGTGCGGGACACCCAGGAGTTAAGAAGACCTATGGCCTTGTTAAAATACAGTTTTATTGGTCAGGAATGTATAAGGACGTCCTTGACTATGTAGTCAAATGTTGTAAATGCCAAATCAATAAAGCTGAGAGACTAAAGTTGGGAGGACTTCTTCACCCATTAGACATTCCTTCAGGGAAATGGGAGAGTATCTCCATGGATTTTATTGTAGGATTACCTAAAACACAGAGAGGGCATGACTCTGTTTGGGTAATTGTGGATAGGTTAACCAAAATGACTAGGTTTATTCCAACTAAATCTGATGTAAAAACTCTTGAATTGGCTAGATTGTTTGTTGAGAACCTATACCGATTGTATGGTCTACCAGCAGACATTGTATCTGATCGAGATAGGAAATTCAATAGTCATTTTTGGAGAGCTGTCTTTACAAGATTAGATACTAAACTTAGCATGAGCACTGTTGAGCATCTGCAGACAGATGGGCAAACTGAGAGGGTTAACCAAATCCTAGAAGACGTGTTACGAGCGTGTGTTACTAAACGGCAAACTAATTGTGAAGAATATTTACCTGTAGTAGAGTTTGCATATAACAGTGCCAAACACTCTTCCACGGGATATAGTCCTTTCATGCTGATGTATGGTTTCAACCTAGAGCTCCCTATGCAGTAGGACTGCAAAAGGAGAAGGTATAGGCAGCTAAAGATTTTCTATAGGATATGAATGAAATGCTAAGTCTTGCTAAAAGCAGTATTAGGAAATCTCAAGATCGAGCTAGAACCTATGCCGGTCCTCATAGGAGATCTCTTACCTTTGAGGAAGGAGAACAAGTCTATTTAAGAGTGCCTGCACAATCTGAGACCATGAAGACTGGACCATGTCCAAATTTATCACCTAGGTATTGTGGACCTTTCACAGTACTTAAGAGAGTAGGAGATATGGCTTACAAACTCCAATTACCAGAAACAAGTGGAGTACATCCAGTGTTCCATGTAAGCAGGCTCAAAAAGAGATTAGGTGAATCTGATAATCTTCTATAAGATGATTAGATAGTAGAACTCATTGACACACAATCACTTCCACATGAGCCAGAGAAGATACTAGACACTCGTGAAAAGAGAACTAGACATACCATCTATAAAGAATGTTTAGTTAAGTGGAAAGATTATTCAGAAGAGAGTTCTACATGGGAGAGAGTAAGCACCATTAAGAAATCAATTTTGTTTTAGAACCTTCCAATGACGTTTTCGAGGACGAAAACATTTCTTAAGGGGGAGGAAATGTGATGTTATGAATAGTTATGCGGGAAACACACAGTGGATCAGGGGGCACGACAATAAGCACACATTTAAGCATGTGTGTGAACGAGGCCTTACGTAAATTATTCTAGAAAGGCCCAATCAAGGGGAAAGTCGTGCAAGGAGTTGGGATCTGATCTAGTATCCTCTACGCGTCTCTCTCTCTCTCTCTGCGAGTTCTCTTTCTGCTCTGAAGCTTGCAAGCTAATCACGTCATAGCTAGGTAAGGTCCATTACAGTTTGTCATAGCTAGGTAAGGTCCATTACAGTTTGCCATGTCCACGGCTGTGCACGTTACATTGCCTCGTGCTAAACTTGATGATGGGTTGGAAACTTGTGATCCTTCCTCCCTGGACCATTGACTCTGATTGTGGTTAGAGAACTGTGCATTTGTTCCACTTTGTCCCCATGCCTGAAATCCCCTTCTCTTAACACAGCTATGGTTTCCTGTTGAGAATGATCATGCCTGAGGCTCCACCTTTGGAACTGATCTGAGAGCCAATGGTATGCTCCTTTGAGCACACTACTCCCAGGGACTAGCTTTGCAACAACAATCTTGCTAATGCAATATCAAGTAATCATATCAAAATCACTTTGAGTTAAAATACAATGGAGGAGCTCATTGGTTTCCACAGGTACACTGCCGTGGCCATCATGCAAAAAAGGATTGTACCTATCAGTACTGCAAGCATCGTCACGAAGCATTTGTTCCTTGCAAGTACATTCCCCACACCTGACCATCAAGTGTCGGAATCTTGGCGACGTTGACGCAGGAAGACGACATCAGATCATCATCGACATTCTACCATGGGGGAAGTTTGATAACTTCCGAAAATCTTTCTTTTCAATTGTATGTGTTGGGTTCTCTGCTCGGGTAGTCCCCCAAAATGTGATATATATTTTTGGATCCTTTTGGATTTTGTAACGCCTTGTTTTCTATAAAAGGCTCTTTCCATTATTCCATTTTTGCCCTGTTGGTGCCCGTGCCGGTTTTTTTTTTGTTTTTTTGTTTTGGGGGGGGGTGCGGTTGTTTTGGTATGCTGATGTAAGCAGTCTTTTGCACTAAGCCATGCTACCTGAGTATGACAAAGAGTGTTCACATGTCCCATGCCATGCGGATTGCGATTGGCTAGATACGGGTTTCATCCCACCGCCTCAGAGTGGAGAGAGCTGAGCGTGTCTTTAGAGCCGCGAAGCCCATACGAAGACCCAAAGAGGAGAGGATTTGCCGATATGCCACACAGAGGTTGAGACGGATGAGCATTACATATGCTGCTGCCTAATTTACTATGAGATATGTGGGAGGTTTCATTGTTTGTTTCGTGAAGGATTTGGTCCACTCTCTAGGATCATTGACTTCCCGGACCAGTGTTGCCTAGGCCTCTTCCTGCTTGAGCTCCACAGACACAAGGACACTTTCTTGAGAGAGCTTCGGCCCTAGCCACCCCGCCCCTCCCTTGCCAACCAACCATCACCAGTTTCTTTCGGACCCAGGAGGTGGACACTGATACAATGGATCTTGTGGACCCACCTCACCTGAGAGTAGTCACCTCGGATCGGGCCTCCACATTCTAGCGTGCCCGACGCCCCCGGACGTTGGCCACAATCCCGTCATTAGTTCTAGATCCAAGACATACTCCACCGACATCGAGCTACCTCTCCACGTGATGTAACTAAGGGAGACCTCTCAGCCATGCTCATTAGCCCCATGCCTGATATTTTGGAGAGTGGTATACCATCTACTGGGGGCTAATGCTCCTCTCGTGTTTCTATGTTCCTAGTATTCCATGATGAGTTTCCATGGACTATTTTGTATCACCTCAATGAGATAGCTATGTTTATGTTTTGTTTCTGTTTTATTTTCCATTCCATGATGAGATATGCCATGGACATTATTGTATCACTTTGGTCTCATAGGCCCATTGGGTTTTTACTAGACGCTTAATATATCTTTCTTTCTTTCTTTCTATTGTGTGCAATGCAACACCCATAGCCACGTTCATCTTCCGACCACCATAACAGGGTTGAAACCCTACATTTGGTATCAGAGCCTTGAAGTCGTCATCTACCTGGCTGCCCACATCTCTGCGCATATATTTCAGCCTCTCCTTGCTTGCTGTTGTCCCCCTGGTTGCACATACCCAACTACAGTGGGTGAACCCAACTCTGTTAGCTACCCATCTGCTTTGTGCATTGCCCAACAGCAGCCTGACTACACACAGCAACAGCCCGAATACATGTCTGCGATGACTGTGCACAAAGTGTCCTACAACTGCCCTTCTGACGAGCTCCACAGCTTAAGCTAAGCTAAGCTTAGCTCTCCCATCGCTGCAACAAAGAATCACAGCATCAAGAGCAGGAATTTCGAAAAAGGGCAAAGAGATTCACGACTATCTCTGCAACAACAGACACATCAAAGGGGTCAAAGTGCTTCTGCAAACAACTCTCAGGAAGGTATAGATTTGGGGCTTTCATCATTTTCTGAAAATCTAAGCAAAGCATTAATCCCAAATCTTTCATCGTTTCTTAAAATTGATGACATTAACATGTTGCTATAGCCTCCTATAGCATCATTTTCAAAAACCCCTAAATTTGGAAAGCCTAATTTTTGGAAAACCCTGATTTATTTGTAAAAGGGTAGACACTGGCTCAAACATTACAAGAGCTAAGACCCTCTTCTTATATCATGGCCTCTCATCTATTCAGTGAAAAATTTGATGGGAATAATTTTCATACCTGGCAGACTAAATTGAAATTTAGTCTCATGAGAGAGGATTTATAGCCTTTCATTGAGGGGGAGGAAAAGATGCCTGAAGCAGAAGATGAAGCCCAGAGAGCTTGGAAGCTCTGGGATCAGAAAGCCTTTGGCCTCATAGCCCTAGGCGTGTCTGACAACTTCATACACCATGTTGCTGTTGTCAGAATATGCAACGGAGATGATGACCAAGCCTGGGAACACAAGAGCAAAAGCAAAAACGCAGGCAGAAAAACAGCACAAGAGAGAGACAGATGTAGGCGTGTAACTCTGCTCTATATACACAAGAAGATCCCGAGATATGATACAAATAAGGCATGGGGGCTGAGGACCTATATATACTCCCCTAGAGGGCAGTCGGCCAGCATCAGGAAAGCCCATGACTGAGGAATATGTCCATGACTGCTGAAAATAGCAGTCGGCCAGCTACAGATGCCTCCGTCTAGACAGAACAAGTCGGCCAGCACTCTGATAGCCCACGACTGATGTAAATCCAGTCGGCCAGCTTCAGAGTGCTCCTGGCATCACCTGGCAGCCCTCCCAAGCCTCAGAAAAATGGGAAAAAATGGGGGAAAAAATACGGAGAGTGGGGAAAAATGGGAAAACACCTCATAAGGGCGGGCACACCCACAACAAAGGCCCTGGTGTATAAAATTGGACAGGAGATGACTTCTAACACCCCCTCTCAGCTCCTGGCTGTGTGACCAACCACTGGGAGCTGGGGTGCCGCCTGAGCAAATCCTGAGAGCGACTTCGTGAAGAGGTCCACTGTACTGTCCTACGTCGAACAGAACTCCAGCAAGATGTCATCAGCAACGATCTGTTCACGAACAAAGTGCCTCTGGATGACCATGGGTTTCTCCAGTGGAAGCCCAAACCTGCCATGTAACCTCCTCCTGCTCCGTAAAACTGCTCCTGGGCCATAAGTAGATCCCCTCGTGTCCGAATCTCCTCCCCAAACCGAGTCACTCCAACCGCGGAGTCGAACTCCATCCAACAATCCCCCTCCTGTGTACAAGAGTCCATGATCCTTCGCATGTTGCAGAAACCACAGGAAACGCAATCCTGCCTCCCAAAGAGACATCTGCAACCAAGAGCTCAACTGCCTCATCAGGAAGCTCCCGTCCAATCCGGTGTCCATCAACCAGATCGATGAACCATACAGCTTCTGAGTCACAGAGACATCACACTGCTCACAAGGATCAACACCTGTTACGGTGCACAAGCAAGTCCTGGAAACCTTCTGAAGACCACGCAAGGCCTTCGGAAACCTGTCAACCACCCCCTCTGAATCCGGAACCACAAAGCCTGGAGAAACCACCTCCTTCTGCAAGTAATCACCTGTCACCTGCCTGGCTTTCCGAAAGGTCCCCGTGGAAAGAACATCCTCAACTACTGGAAGTTCTATGTCCCGAACACTACGAGACATCAGAGCATAAGTGACCTGTTCAGCTTCCTCTGACTCACGAACACAAGAACTACCAACCTCAGTACTGGAAAGTTCCTGCCAACTGCTGCCATCTACTGGCGAGCTATCCACCACCTGGTCTCGGAAAGCCCGCACCTGCAGCGTATCCACACTTGAGTAGCCATTACCACAGTGCCACTCATCACAAACCTGAGGACCTGGGAGAGAGAGTGCTCCCACTCCGCCTTCCCAAACCACTTGGCCTGTTGCTTTGTCCCGGAGAGCAACAAAATGCTCATCAAACTCCACCCATACGCCAGTCTTGCACACTTGATGCACTGACAACAGATGAAAACCAAGTGCCGGAACATACAAGAACACAAGAACTACCAACCTCAGTACTGGAAAGTTCCTGCCAACTGCTGCCATCTACTGGCGAGCTATCCACCACCTGGTCTCGGAAAGCCCGCACCTGCAGCGTATCCACACTTGAGTAGCCATTACCACAGTGCCACTCATCACAAACCTGAGGACCTGGGAGAGAGAGTGCTCCCACTCCGCCTTCCCAAACCACTTGGCCTGTTGCTTTGTCCCGGAGAGCAACAAAATGCTCATCAAACTCCACCCGTACGCCAGTCTTGCACACTTGATGCACTGACAACAGATGAAAACCAAGTGCCGGAACATACAACACCTGGGAGGAATGCTTCCCCCCTCTGCCATCGGGAACTATCTCCATCCTGCCTTCACTGTGAACTGGGATAGTGGACGTATCCCCAGTAAGAATATGACCAGAACACCTGTAGAGATCGTGTAAACCGGAACGGGAAGGAGTCATGTGCCTGGAAGCACCACTATCGAGAATCCACTCCCGAGTATCCGTTGCGGAGAGTCCTCCAATCTCCTCCCTGCCTGAAGAAAATGAAGCATCGGTGTCCATCACCTCCAGGTGCACAAAAGCCGGAGTCTTCATGATTGCTGAGGAGTCTTCACCCTTCTCGGTCTTCCGCTTGGGACACTGCCTCTAGTAGTGGCCTTTCTCGCCACAATCATTACAGGTCCTCTCTGCCTTTAGTTTCTCGCGGTCAGCGTCGGACTTCTTCTCAGAAAACTTCTCCGATGAAGCCTTCCCCTTGCCCGAGTTACGGCCTTTCGACCGTTGGCCAGTAAAGGCCTCCGAACCTCCACCCTGAGGAGGGTTCGTGAATCGTTCCTCCTGGTCCAGGACCATGGGCACAAGCTCCTCCCATGTGATGGTGCTGAGCCTGCCACTGGTAATCAACGACGAGTAGAATGCTGAGTACGAAGAGGGCAAATGTGACAGCAACGTTATGGCCATGTCCTCTGATGATATCTCCTTCCCAGCCTGGAGAACTTCCTGCTGAAGAGCTTGCAGCTTGTTAATATGCTCCCGCATCGTCGACGACTTTGCAGGGCTCATAACCCGCATCTGTACTTCCAAGGAAATCCTCTTCATGGGCGATACCCTGTTGTAAAGTGAGGCCAAATGCTGCCATATACCTCTGGCCAGCGTCATGTGCTTGACATGATTGATTACCTGTGGTGTGCAGTTGAGGAAAATAAACGAACGGACCCTGGCGTTGACGCGATCCCACATCTGCGTCTGGGCCTCCCGGTCCTTTCGGGTTGACGGTAACTCCCCTTCCTCTACTTCCGGCCGTGGAACACCAACAACGACGAAATTGGCGAGGTCGTAAGACTCCAGAACGGATTCCATCATCACCTTCCATATGCCGTAGTTGCTCCCGTCCAACTGACGGTCCACCGGGAACGTGGGGAGTGTCGGGATCTTCACATGTCTCTCGGCCATCTCAAACAGATCTGCCATAGCGGGGATGTACTCTGAAAAGAGTGGGTGGGTGGGAACAAAGAAGAACTGATACCTGCAAGTGGCTGTCCAGCAAATCAGCCCGCCTTCCTCTTGCTTCTCCTCTTCCCGATCAGCCCAAAACAGTCCACCAATCAGCCACAAAACAGCCCCCTCTTGCTCACACAAATCCCAAGACCTATCTAGAGCCTAGGCTCTGATACCATGTCAGAATATGCAGCGGAGATGATGACCAAGCGTGGGAACACAAGAGCAAAAGCAAAAACGCAGGCAGAAAAACAGCACAAGAGAGAGACAGATGTAGGCGTGTAACTCTGCTCTATATACACAAGAAGATCCCGAGATATGATACAAATAAGGCATGGGGGCTGAGGACCTACATATACTCCCCTAGAGGGCAGTCGGCCAGCATCAGGAAAGCCCACGACTGAGGAATATGTCCACGACTGCTGAAAATAGCAGTCGGCCAGCTACAGATGCCTCCGCCTAGACAGAACAAGTCGGCCAGCACTCTGATAGCCCACGACTGATGTAAATCCAGTCGGCCAGCTTCAGAGTGCTCCTGGCATCACCTGGCAGCCCTCCCAAGCCTCAGAAAAATGGGAAAAAATGGGGGAAAAAATACGGAGAGTGGGGAAAAATGGGAAAACACCTCATAAGGGCGGGCACACCCACAACAAAGGCCCTGGTGTATAAAATTGGACAGGAGATGACTTCTAACAGCTGTATCTCCCGACTTCCAAAGAAGCTTGTGAGATGTTGGATAAACTCTTTGGAGCACATGGAAAGGACTCTACGATCTCTTTGCAGATAGAGTTCAAAGAAAAAGAGAAGTTCAAGAATAAGGCAATAGGAGGGGACAACTCCTCCTTCACAAAGAGCCTCAAAGGTATCAAATGTTCCCTTTGTCGTACGAACAATCATACAAAAAAAAACTGCTATTCAAAGAAGGTGTGCAAACATTGTGGGAAAAACAACAACAATGAAAAGTACTTCTATCATAAAAAAGCAGATGCCAACATCATTGAGAAGAAAGAGCTTTCCATACAGGAGGCAAATTATTGCCATGATGATCGGGCCCTTTAGAGTCCAAAGTTATGTGTTGTATTGTTGTGTTGTGATTAGTTGTGTGTTGTTCATGTTTTGTGAGTGACCTGATCCCGTGTGTACTCTACCCTTGGGGCCCCATAACTGGGATGAGAAACTAGGCCATGAGCCTAAGATTTATCCTTGACATAGTATGAGGTAATCCCTTGAGGAGAGAATTGTTGGGAATCAAGGTCTTACCCGTGTGTGAAATCCACTCCTAGAGTGAGGAAGTATGTGTGTGTGTGTGAACCACCTCTTAGAGGGGTATCAAATAATATCTAGATATTTGTGTGTGAGTGACATAATCTGTGATGTTAGGAGAGCGTTTGTAACCTATAAAGGTACTTGTACTTTCATTGAAATAATCAAGCAAGTGTCACATCAATTTGAGTCGTGTACTTTACCTCTCTCTAGTATTGAACTTGTCTTCTCTCATTCCCTTTCTCTACTGTGTGGCAATGCAACAGCCATAGCCATGTTCTTCTTTTGACCACCATTGCAGGGCTGAAACTCTACACTTTTATGCCTCTGAGTTAGTTCATGAGTCTCTAAGCCAGTTGCGGGGACCGTGTCTTGTTCCTTTGCTTGTGTTGGAGACTGGAGTATGGGACTATTGAAGGTTATGCATGCAACTCCACCCTCACTTCGAAGGGGATTTGTTGGGTATTTTGGATTTAGAATGGAGTCTGGTCAAGTGTTCTTAGTGGTGTGAAGAACACCCTCTTATTAAGGGGGAAAAGATAAGGCCTTGGTGCCTACAAAAGCATGTATTTGGGTGGATTCATTATTACAGTGAATATCATTGAGTTGTGCAAACTTGCTCTCTTGGCTTGAGTATCACCTCTCTTTTTTTTTTCATAATAGAAGATATATTACCAAAAATTACTTTACAAATGGCCACATGGCCGCCATGGTGAAAGATGTTAGCCCTGTCTGTATATTTACACCAGGGCCTCTATTGTGGGTGTGCCCGCCCGATTTAGGTGTTCTCATTTTTCCCCACTCTCCATATTTTTTCCCTATTTTTCCCTATTTTCTCTGTTGTGGGAGACTATCCTGTGGCTCTTGGATGACCCAGTTATGATGGGTGACTGCTTCTGCTTCTCCATGACTCACTCTGAGTGCTGGCCGACTGGAGATATTGCAGGTCGGTGTCATCAGAGTGCTGTTGGCTGCTTTATGTGTTGGCCGACTGGATCATAGGGGCCATATAAAATGGCCCCTAGCCCCCACACACTTCATATTCTGTATTTTGGGAT
This sequence comes from Cibotium barometz, assembly GCF_041138505.1. Taxonomy (NCBI): domain Eukaryota; kingdom Viridiplantae; phylum Streptophyta; class Polypodiopsida; order Cyatheales; family Cibotiaceae; genus Cibotium; species Cibotium barometz. The sequence continues at coordinate 52,254,430 of NC_141048.1, read as the reverse complement.
TTCTTGTGTATATAGCAGAGTTACACGCCTCTCTCTCTTCCCTCTCTATTGCTGTGTTTTTCTGCAGTGCACTTGCTCTTGTGTTTTCAGATCTTGTCTTCATCTCCGCTGCATATTCTGACATGGTATCAGAGCTCTAGGCTCTTGGAAGATCTTGAGAACTGTGTGAGCAAGAGGGGGGCTGTTTTGTTGCTGATTGGTGGACTGTTTTGGACCGTTTGGGAAGAGGAGAAGCAAGAGGGAGGTGGGCTGATTTGCTGGACAGCCACTTGCAGGTTTAAGTTTTTTTTTTCCCAACCCACCTACCCTTTTCAGTTACTCCCCCGCAATGGTAGATTTACTTGAGATGGCTGAGAAGCATGTGAAGATCCCGACACTCCTCACGTTCCCAGTGGACCGTTAGTTGGACGGGAACAACTACGGCATATGGAAGGTAATGATGGAATTTGTTTTGGAGTCTTATGACCTTGCTGATTTCATTGTTGTTGGGGTTCCACGGCCGGAGTTAGAAGAAGGGGAGTTACCCTTGATTCGGAAGGAATGCGAGGCACAAGTACAGTTATGGGATCGTGACAATGCCAGGGTGCGTTCTTTCATTTTCCTCAACTGCACACCGCAAGTAATCAATCATATCAAGCATATGACGTTGGCCAGAGGTATATGGCAGCATTTGGCTTCTCTCTATAATAGGGTATCACCCATGAAGAGGATCTCCTTGGAAGTACAGATGCGGGTGATGAATCCTGCAAAGTCGTCGACGATGCGGGAGCACATCAACAAGCTGCAGGCTCTTTAGCAGGAAGTTCTCCAGGCTGGGAAAGAGATATCATCGGAGGATATGGCCATCACGTTGCTGTCACATTTGCCCTCTCAGTACTTAGCATTTTACTCTTCTTTGATTACTAGTGGCAGGCTCAGCACCATCACATGGGAGGAGCTTGTGCCCATGGTCTTGGACCAGGAGGAAAGATTCACGAACCCTCCACAGGGCGGAGGTTCGGAGGCCTTAACTGGCCAACGGTCGAAAGGCCGGAATAACAACAACAAGGGCAAAGGGAAGGCTTCATCGGAGAAGTCTTCTGAGAAGAAGCCTGACGCAGACCGAGAGAAACTGAAGGCCGAAAGGACCTGCAATGATTGTGGCGAGAAAGACCACTATTGGATGAAGTGTCCTAAGCGGACTGGGAAGAGTGCTGATTCTTCAGTTTCAGCTGCAAAAAGACTCCAACCTCGGTAGTGGATTCTCGACAGTGGTGCTTCCTGGAACATGACTCCTTCCCGTGACTTCTTTCTATGTAGGTGGAACTGGATGCCATCGAGAAGAACAACACTTGGGAATTGGTACCGAGGCCGTCAAAACGGTCAGTCATTGGTGTTAAGTGGGTCTTTAAGACCAAATATGCGTCAGATGGGTCGGTGGACAAACTCAAAGCCAGACTCGTGGCTAAGGGTTATGCTCAGCGGCCAGGCATCGACTATGAGGATACCTTTGCACCGACAGTGAGGATGACCACAATTCGGACCTTTCTTGCTTTGCTTCTTCTCAGAGGTGGCCTGTGTATCAGATGGATGTCAAATCTGCCTTCCTTAATGGTGACCTATAGGAGGAGGTGTATGTTGAGCAGCCTCCAGGCTTTGTGGTTCCAGGATCAGAAGGGATGGTTTACAGGTTAAGGAAGGCCTTGTGTGGTCTTAAATAGGCTCCTAGGGCTTGGAATCAGAAGATTGATTCCTTCTTTCTCCGGACTGGATTTCAGAGATTAGTTGCAGATCCCAACCTGTATCTCTTTCGGTAATGCGGCATGGTTACGTTAATCATCCTTTATGTGGATGATCTCATTCTCACCGGCAGTCATGTGGAGCACATTGGAGTGACAAAGGTTGCCTTGTCGAAGGAGTTTGAGATAACCGACTTAGGCTTACTCCACTTCTTCTTGGGATTGGAGATCTGGCAGACCTAGAGGGGTTTTTTTGTCTCTCAGCAGCGGTATGTTCATGAGTTGCTTGAGGCCTTTGGGATGGAGAACTGCAAGGCTATTACGTCGCCGATGGACCCGAACACGAAGCTAACAGTGAATGATCCTTGTGAGCCAGTTGATGCCTCTGTGTATCGGAAGCTGGTTGGTTCATTGATCTGGTTGCTGAACACCAGATTGGACTTGAGCTTTTTCGTGGGGCTGTTGAGCTCATTCATGCAGACGCCGTTGAAGTCTCATTGGGACGCATGATTGCGGATCTTGCGGTATTTGCAGGGTACGAAGGATCTTGGACTCTTCCACACAGGAGGGGATTGATGGATGGAGACAGACTCCAAGGATGGAGTGACTGAGATTGGGGAGGAGATCCAGACACAAGGAGATCCACATCAGGCTACAGTTTTTCCCTTGGCTCAGGAGCGATTTCATGGAGCAGAAAGAGGCAGCCAACTATTGCCTTATCATCGACGGAGGCAGAGTACCGGGGTGCTTGTGGTGCTGCTTGCGAGGTTGTGTGGCTGCAGAGGTTGCTTGGCGAGCTTGGGTTTACACAGAAGGAGCCCACAATCATCCAGTGCGATAACCAGAGCTGTATAGCTATTGCTCGGAGCCCGGTCTTCCATGCCCGGACCAAGCACATAGAGATACAATATCACTTTGTACGCGAGAAGATCTTGGCTGGTGACATCTTGCTTCTTTATTGTTCGACGTAGGACAATGCGGTGGACCTCTTCACGAAGTCTCTACCTCAGGCTATGCTCCGGCAGCACTCGAGCTCCCTAGAGTTGGTTCCACATCTAGGAGTTGAGAGGGGGTGTTAGCAGTCATCTCCTGTCTGTATATTTACACCAGGGCCTCTGTTGTGGGTGTGCCGCCTGATTTAGGTGTTTTCTCATTTTTCCCCACTCTCCATATTTTTTTTTCCTATTTTTCCCTATTTTCTCTGGTGTGGGAGGCTGTCATGTGGCTCCTAGATGACCCAGTTATGATGGCCAACTGCTTCTGCTTCTCCACGACTCACTCTGAGTGCTAGCCAACTGCAAGTTGCTGGCCGACTGGAGATATTGCAGGTTGGGTGTCATCAGAGTGCTGTCGGCTGCTTTATGTGCTGGCCGACTGGATCATAGGGGCCATATAAAATGGCCCCTAGCCCCCACACACTTCATATTCTGTATTTTGGGATTTCTTGTGTATATAGCAGAGTTACATGCCTCTCTCTCTCCTTCTTTATTGTTGTGTTTTTCTGCAGTGCACTTGCTCTTGTGTTTTCAGATCTTGTCTTCATCTCCGCTGCATATTCTGACAAAAGAGTGCACAGAGTGGAATCAAGATAAGCACTAGAGTGTGTTGATCTGAGATGTGCAAGAGAGGGAGAGATATGAAGCAACTAAGCTGAATATACTGCAATGAAAGCAATCCTGAGCAAGAGAGGTAAAGGTCTCATAAGTGAGGGATACAAAAGATGACCATACTACTGAAAAGTGAAGAGGCTAGCCCACCTATATATAAGTCATGAGGGGCTGGCCGATTGGAACAAAAGATAACTGGCCGACTTGGACAAAGGAGCTGGCCGACTGGAGGTGCATCACCCGACCTTGGAAAAATACAAGGAAAATGGGGAAAATAGGGGTGGCCAGCCCACAACCAAGGGCCATAAAAGGGATCAAATGTGGACACAATACATGGGCAGAATATGGGGATGAATATGCTAACACCTCCTCTCAGCACGAGATGCTGAACAAACTTCGAGAAGCCGAAGATGAGGATCCAAGGAAGCTTGAGACACTGGCTTGGTGAACAAATTTGCTACATTCTTTGCTGAAGGACAATACTCCAAACGCAAATCTCCAGCAAGAACCCGTTCACGAACATAGTGATACTGAATCTCAATGTGTTTCGTACGAGCATGAAACACAGGATTCTTGGTGATGGCGATTCAACTCTGATGGTCACACCAAAAGAGTAGATCCGGTAGGAGGAAAGACAAGTTCTTCCAATAATCTCCGCAACCAAATCGCCTCACATGCAGCATAACAAACTGCACAATACTTCGCCTGTGTGGAGGAAAGCACCACAGTAGGCTGCTTTTTAATGCTCCATGAAATGGCTCTTGACCCAAGGATGATGGTATTCTTTTATTAGCTGGTGCTCGTCGTGTACTGGCTCTTGTGACTTCTCAATCACGGTCTTGGATTGTGGATAGTGGTGCTACCGCTCACATGACACCTCATCAGGATTGGTTCGAGGACTTTACTGCCAGTACAGGCAATATGACTTTGGGTGATTCTTCTACGTGCCAGTTCATGGACATGGCACCATCCCCATCTCCCGCTCCTCCGAGGACAAGAGGTACTTCTCCAACGTTCTGTACATTCCAAACTTGGCATTTAACCTTTTGTCAGTGAGTACTCTTACAACTCAGGGTGCAAAGGTGATCTTCTCTCGTTATGAGATTATTATTCGTAATAAGGAGACTGGTAGCATCTTGGCTCACGGAGTCCATGATAGTAGCCTATACAAGTTGACCGCTTTGCTCTCTACCGGTTCTTCTTCAGCTCTTTGGCATGCTCGGTTTGGCCATTTGAGTTATCAGCTTCTATAGCGAGCTTCGAAGGATGGGTTAGTTGAGGGTTTACCGACCATCAAGGCTCCATATTCTGTTTGTTCCTCTTGTTTACAAGAGAAGCAACACCGAGCCGCCTTTCCGAAGGAGGCGACCCATAGATCTTCGACATCACTTGCTCTTGTTCATGCAGACTTATGTGGTCCTACGAGTACCACGTCTTTGAGTAAGGCGTTGTACATGCTTGTGATGGTGGATGACTTCTCTAGATTTACTTGGGTTTTCTTTTTGAAGTCCAAGGATGAGGCTTTTCAGCACTTTTGTGATTGGAGGGTTGAGGTGAAAAAAGAGACTGGTTATTCGGTCAAGGTTCTCAGGACTGACAGAGGGGGTGAGTTCACATTCCAGGAGTTTCAACAATATTGCAAGGATCATGGCATTTGGAGACAGCTTACTACAGCATATACTCCATCACAGAATGGAGTTGCAAAGAGGAAGAACAGGACCATCATGGGAGATGGCCCGTGCTATGCTTGAGCATTCTTCTTTACCTCGAGGTTTCTGGGTTGAGGCGGCTTCTATTGTAGAATAGGTCTCCTAGTGCTGCTCTTCCAGATAAAACTCCATATGAGGCTTTCCATGGTGAGAAGCCCTCTATTGTTCATTTGCGGGTATTTGGTTGTTCGACGTATGTACATGTGCCTAAGGAGCGTCGCTCCAAGTCGGACTCGAAGTCTCAACGCATGACTTTTCTCGGATATAGTTCTGTGTCCAAGGCATATCGTCCGTATGATCAGCAGGCCGACAAAGTTGTGAGCTGTGATGTGGTGTTTGACGAGACTCCTACATCCATCTTTCGAGGGGGGTGGTGAGCTTCTTCTTCCTCCGCCTCCTCCTCCTCCTCCCCCTGCTACTGTTGCACCTGCACTTGTGGATTCTTAGTCAGATGATGATGATGACTCTGCTCCTCCTCCAACGAATTCAAGTAGATCGGTGCCTGGATGGTATTTTCAGACAGTTCATGATTTTGGGTTATAAGAGCTTCCTTCTGCTCCTCCGCCTGGTTCTCTTAGGCGATCTTCCAGAGATACAGGAAAACAAATTCATGAGAGCAACATGTTTGTTAACTATGCTCTTATGTACTCTATTATTCATGGTCATTCTAATCCCACTTCTGTGGACAAGGCTCTTTCACATGAGCCTTGACGTCATGCTATATGCAGGCAGAGTTGGATGCTATTGAACGGAATGGCACTTGGATTTTGGTGCCTAGGCCACAGCAGCGTAAGGTGATTGGTATGCGGTGGATCTTCAAAATGAAGTACCGAGCTGATGGCAGCTTGGGCAAGCACAAGGCGAGGTTGGTTGCCAAGGGCTATGCTTAGCGCCCTGGAGTTAACTTCGATGAGACTTGCGCTCCGACGGCCCAGATGACCACCATTCGAACCGTTCTTGCTCTTGCAAGACATCATAGATGTCCCGTATTCCAGATGGACGTCAAGTCGGCTTTCCTTAATGGAGAGCTTACACAAAAAGTGTATATTGATCAACCGTCAAGATTTGAGGTTCCAGGCAAACAGGACCAAGCGTACCGGTTGAAGAAAGCTTTGTATGGTTTGAAGCAGGCTCCGCGGGCTTGGTACCAGTGGATTGATGAGTTCTTTTAAAAGCTTGGCCTGTGCTGTCCTCATGCAAATTCGAACCTTTATATCCTCCTTGAGAGGGGGTTAGTTGTTATCATTGTGATCTATGTTGATGACCTCATCTTTACAAGTTCTTATTCTGTGAGGCTCCGTTCAATCATGGATGCTTTGGAGACAGAGTTTGAGATGACAGATTTTGGCCGTTTGCACTATTTTCTTGGCTTTGAGATTTGGTAGACCCCTCAGGGTATTTTCTTCTCTCAGCAAAAGTACACACGAGAGATTCTTGACAGGTTTCAGATGACTGGATGTAGACCAGTATCTTCTCCTATGGATACTAGTGAGAAGCTTTATATACCTAGATGAATCCAAGAACATGCCCAAATTCACCTTTTAAGAATGTGCAATTTATAACCTCATGGTAGTCATTCACAAGACAATAAACCATCAACTCCATCATGCATAGTATGGACTAGATACTACGACATTCCCACTAACATCATCAGTGCCCAATAGTGGGTATAGAACTTGATATCAAAATATGCTCCCACGCACACATACACACGTAAGAGCATACTAGTGAGAAGCTTTCTCTTCTTGATGCTACTCCAGGGATTGATCACGAACAGTATCGGGTTCTCGTCAATTGTTTGGTATGGTTGACCTACTCCCAATTAGACATTTGTTTCACAGTCAGCTTATTGAGTTCTTTCACATGCAAACCTTGTCAGTAGCATTGGCGGTGTGCTCTCAGGGTTCTTCGGTACTTGCGTGGTAGTTTGGACTTTGGCATGTTCTATGGCCAAGGGTGCACTCTTCTTGGATGGGCTGCTTCACATTGGGCTGGAGATCCAGATATTCCGTGTTCAACCATTGGTTGTGTTTTTAAGGTGTTTCTCAAGCTTCCAAGAGTGTTTCCAGATGCTAATCACTCTCCTACACACTCCCAATGACTAAAATTTAGCAAAACAGCTCTCTTTATTGTTGTAATTTCTGGTCTTTTTGCTGAAAACCCTAATTTCAGCCCTCCTTTCTCAAGTTGAACCATAGGGGAAGCTTTCTCAAGGTTCCCTTCATCCTCTTGAAGACTTTTGTTGCGAAGAAAGGTGACAAATCGAAGATCTCAACACTCCAAGGACTTCCATCGCGAAGACTTCCGCTGTCATCGACTCTACTTGCTATTGGTAAGCTTTTATGCCTAAATATGGAAGTAAGTAGCAGGGAGGAACCGGATTACAAGATCACATACCCTGTGTAGTGTTCTCTTGTCCTACGTGCTCTCTTGCAGATTGTTGCTACCATGTGTTGGTGGAACAATAGAGAGCAGATGGTAGGGAACATGGGCACTTGAGAGGGTAGTGTGGATTGCAAGTCCACATCGACAACCACTTGTTTGCAATACTGTATTCATATGCATTGGTATGGAAATTTGGTCAGAAATGCCTATGACACTATGTACTTGATTCTCCCAAGATCAATATACTTTATTTGAGGGAGGGGTCGGCCGTTCCGGCTCATTGTGTGTCTCTTGTCAATTCAGCAATTTACTTCTTGTATTTGAGCAAGTGTCCATCAAATCTTAGTGTATTTAAGTGTATTGATTAGTATTGTGTTCAACCAAGTTACAGCTTTAGCCCAATAGTGCACATCATCTTCAGCTTCACATCATCAAAACACAGGCCATACAAGTGTTGCAGGTTAACACATCATAGACGGCCAGGACCGCAGCATAACGCATCAAGGAGGCGCCCTTCCAGCAGGGGTATTTCAGGCCAGCCACAGGTGCAAACAAGGGTGGCTACAGGGCAGTCAAACACACAGCCCTAGGGCACCCAAATCAGCTCCAAATCGAGGTCCAATTCAGTCCCATAAGGTCTTAGTCCAGTGCAGGCCTGTGGACAACACTTTCAGTCATTGTACCTCTCCATTCTTCTTGCAATAAATCAAGCAATATACAGCAGTGGGGGCCCTTGAGAGGGTAGTTGGGACCCAATACGGTGTCCTTGCGTAACTTATAATCCTAATCTCTGTGCATATTCAGTTTTCAGCAAGTGTGATTTCATTGTTAATCTTATCTCAGAAACGCCTCTGGATAGGTGCATGCTACATTGATATCAAAACAAGCGTCAGGCTTGATAAGAGAAGGTGCTGAATTTTGTTCACCTAGGCAAAGAAGGCTTTGTTGCATTTCGGTAGTGTGGCTTTTGCTGCTCAATTCGCCCTTGCTCATCACGAAGGGATGAAGCCCTCACCATTGCCTTGACCAAGAGGCATTGAAAGTTTTTTTTCTCACAAGGGTATTTGTGTCGTTTGGTATACAGGCCCCGGGGAGCACACCCCGAGTACCGGAGTGGTTCCCATTCCTTGGAAGGAAATGCAAGCAACGTTGACACAAAGGTTGTTGGGTTTTATGCTGTGTATGCACCCAGAGGAGTGCTAGTGATCATCAGTAGGTTACTGGGGCACTTTTTACTTCAGTTAGTGGAGGTTTTTTCCCCCAGTTTAGTTCAGTTTCACTTATATGCAGTTTATAAGTGTTTTGGTCCACCCGGCACATTTATGGCCGGACATGTGAACACTTATCCTTTAGGGGTCACTATCATGTGGCTTGTACTTCACTTTTTTCTATCATTGAGATATACAGCAGTCGTGTTCACTCCCTCTACTTGGTTTTCCACGCCTGTTTGCTTTCTGTAAACCCTAACCCTAACCCTAACCCTGTCCTGTCTTCAATTGGTATCAGAGCGTTGAAGCTCTACACTACCTGCCCGTACACATCTTGCGCCGCCTTCAGCAGAGCATTGAAGCTCTGTGTTGCTGCAGCCCGTACAGCTGTACCAGCCCGTACAGTCAATCGAAGTCACCTTCACCTGTGCGCCGTCAGTTAATCTCTACGCGTGCTGCCTGTAATCAGTCGCCTTCAGTCGGGTACTATAGTACGCCGCCTACAAGTACTACTCATTTCCTTTTCAGTCGGGTACAGTGCGCCGCCTTCAGACCGTGTACCTATGCGCCACCTGTAACACGCTGCCTACAGTTACTACAAGTAACCTTCACGTCGCCTTCAGCCCGACCTGTGCGCCACCTGCAGCCCCAGACAGCGCCGACTGTCACCTGCGCAGCAATAAGCCTTCAGCGCAGACTGTACCTGCACAGTACTGTGGTCGCCTCAGTATTCGTACTGTACCTACTTGCTTACAGAGGACTGCTTTCGTACAGTACCTGCACAGTACAACAGTCTACGAGTACAACAATCAACTCATACGTATTAAATCTCAGCTGGTAAGCATTACAGGTTTTGAGTTTTGGGCATTCTTATTTTTCTCTGTGAAAAATATACAGGCACAACAGGCAGTTTTTCTAGCCAGAAAAATATACAGGCACAACAGGCAGTTTTTCTAGCAAGAAAATATTCAGGTTTTTTTTTTTTGCACAATTTGGGTGCAGCAAATTTGGGCATTTTTGGGGCATTTTGGCATTGTGTACGCCATTTGCTGCTCTACTCAGTCATTGGTGCATTAAGCTGCACATTCAGAGGATTGAGAGTGCAGGCAGATTTGGGTGAACTGTATTCAGTGGAGTACAGTTGTTATCAGGGTTTTTGCTATTGGGTTTTTTGGTAAACAGGTACAACTTTGTGCGTAAAGCATAATGGCAAATCAACAGCAAAGTGATGTATTCACATATTTGTCTAAGGAAGACAAATTGGATGGCACGAACTACTCCTTATGGAGTTTTATGCTGAAAAATGTGCTTGTGGCAAAAGGTCTTTGGGATTTTGTTAGTGGTGATGAACCACGTCCAGGTCCATTGGCTCCAGAGACTCCTCCCCAAGGGGGTGCTCGTGGACGAGGACAACAGGTACAGGCTCCAGGACAGCCATTGCCTGTTCAGAGAACAAATGCTCAAAAGACATGGGATGCCAGGGATGCACAAGCTTTGTCACTCATTGCATTGTCAGTTCAGAGGTCCATTATACCTCATATTCGTTCAGCTGGCACTTCACAGAATGCATGGGTGACTTTGGAGCAGATGTATGCTGCTCGTAATGAGGCTAGGATCTCATTTTTGAAAAGAGAGCTGGAAAATCAGAAAATGAATGAAGGAGATGATATGTCTAGCCACTTAAACAAGCTGCAGGATTTGAGAGAGCAACTCATCAATGTGGATGAGATTATTCCTGAGACACAGCTTGTGTCCACCATCTTGCACTCTTTGCCAAGAGCTTACTTGGCTTTCCATACCTCTTTGAACCTCAGCATGAGGAATGCTGTTGAATCCCTCAAGTATCAGGAACTTGTTGCTCTCTTACTACAAGAGGAGCAAATGAGGAAGAATATGAATATGAACACAAATGCTGAACAAGCATTTACTACAGGTCAAAAGGGGAAAGGGAAATCTCAGCCAAAGAGTGCAAATCAAAATTCAGGTGATGGTGGTTCTTCACAGGATACCAAGAAAGGTGATGGATAGCCCAAGAAGAAGGGCAAATGTCATTACTGTAAGAAGCCAGGTCACTACATCACGGAATGTAGGAAGAGGATTGCCAAAGAGAAGGCAAAGGAAGCTGGGATGTCTGTTAATGATGCTCCTAAAGCTCCTCCAGAGACTGCTTCTTTTGTTGAGGACAGGGATTACTGTTTTTTTACATGCAGCTATGATGCCTCTTGGTCTTCACAGGCACTCAGTTTGACAGAGCATGCATGTACTTGGTATTTTGATAGTGGTGCCTCAAAGCATATCACATCTCGCAGGGATTTGTTTAGTCATGTTGGCCCTGCCCCTGTTGGCAAAACTGTTCAGTGTGCCAACAATGCTTCATATCCAGTGTGTGGCATTGGGGAGATTCAGCTTACAGCCATTGATGGCTCCATTCTCCGCCTTACAGATGCCTTATATGTACCAGGGATAAAGAAGAATTTGTTGTCCATTTCTTCTTTAGCACATTGTGGAATGCAAGTCCACTTTGATGATGATAAATGCATGGTCAGAGACAAAGCCAATGCCTTGACCTTGATGCTTACTGGTACATTATGTCATGGACTTTATGAGTTGGATGCATTTCAGCCAGTGGATCAGTCTGCTTATCATGCATTCACTCTTACTCCAGCTATGGTTGATGCGGAGTTATGGCATGCTCGCATGGGGCATGTAAATTTTGGTAGTCTTATGCTTATGCAGCGACATAATATGTTTACAGATCTACCTCTCATGGAGAAGCCTCCAGATCACATTTGTGAAGGATGTATTTTGGGAAAAATGCACAGGTTTTCCTTCCCACGTGATCAGGCTCTAAGAGCAACTGCAAAGTTGCAACTTATACACAGTGATCTTTGTGGTCCCATGCAGACGAAGTCATTAGGTGGTTGCTTTTATTTTGCAACATTTATTGATGACTTCTCTCGTATATGTTGGGTCTATCCTTTGACACAGAAATCACAGGTATATGATGCATTTTTGGCCTTTGTAGCACTTGCTGAGACAGAGTCAGGATGCAAGGTGAAGACTCTCCGTTCTGACCGAGGGGGGGAATATATGTCACATGTGCTGAATTCCTTTCTTGGGAGTAGAGGTATAAAACATCAGTATACTACTCCTTACACTCCACAGCAGAATGGGGTTGCAGAAAGGAAAAATCGGTCACTCATGGAGATGGCCAGATGTATGCTAAAAGCAAAAAGACTACCACATATCTTTTGGGTGGAAGCAGTAATGTGTGCTTGTCATATTTTAAATCGATGTCCCACAAAGGCATTGGTTTCTATTACTCCTTTTGAGGCTTGGCATGGCCGCAAGCCTTCTGTATCGCATTTTCGTATCTTTGGGTGTCTTGCTTATGCACACATACCCAAAGAGTTAAGGAGGAAGCTTGATGATAAAGCCACAAAATGCATTTTTGTTGGGTATAGCCGTGAGAGCAAAGGCTACAGGTTATATGACCCACTATCCAGGAAGATATTCATCAGTCGGGATGTGATTTTTGATGAAAAATCAGAATTATCCATGGCTGGTTATGAGGCAAATCAGGCTGAAAATGATGTGTTTGAAGGTCTACTACCCATGGAGTTTCATTCCACAGTTGGTGATCCAACTCATGAGGTACTGGACAGCCAGCAAATGATGTAGGTGGTGCAGAAATTCAGCAGCCAAATGAGCCAGAAGCTGAACCAAATATGGGGCAGCAGGCACCACAGGTCAGACATATACCTAGATGGTATTTGAGGACATTACAGGACAGCCATTTAGAAGGTCCTCTTGCTGGTCGTACTCGTAGGGAGACAAGGACCAATGAGCATGCACACATCATGGATTTGAATCTGGTTATGGCAGCCAGTTTACAGGATGATGATGAGCCTGATTCATTTGTGGATGCACGAGATAATGTGCATTGGAACAAAGCCATGCAGGATGAGATTGATTCTATTAAAAAGAATCAAACATGGGATTTGGTTGATCTGCCCAAAGGCAAGAAAGCCATTGGTACTAAATGGGTCTATAAGTTGAAAAGACATGCAGATGGATCCATTGACAAGTACAAAGCCCGTCTAGTTGCAAAGGGCTATGCACAGAAAAAGGGCATTGATTATGAGGAGACATTTGCTCCTACATCCCGTATGTCGACACTTAGGTGTGTCATTGCATTGGCTGCACATCGTGGTTGGGTTGTTCACCAGTTGGACATAAAGACTGCATTCCTACATGGGGACCTCGAGGAGGAAGTATATGTATTTCAGCCCATGGGATTTGCAGAACATGGTCATGAGGGGAAAGTATGCAGGCTGAAAAAGGCCTTGTATGGTTTGAAACAAGCTCCACGAGCTTGGTATGCAAAAATAGATGCTTTTCTACTCACTCAGGGATTTGTGAACAGTCCATCAGAGGCCACTTTGTATGTGAAGAAAGAAGAGACAGATCTGCTGGTCATCAGTCTTTATGTGGATGATCTCTTGCTCATGGGATCAAATGATGACAAAATTGCAGCTTTTAAGGAGATATTGCAACAGACATTTGACATGTCTGACTTGGGCCTTGTACATTACTATTTGGGCATACAGTTTGTGCAGGATAACAGAGGCATTGGGTTGTTGCAATCACGTTATGTTGCTAAACTTCTGGAGAAGTTTAAATTTCAGGATTGCAAGCCTATTAGTACTCCTATGGAGCCTGGGATGAAACTGTCACTACAAGATGACAGTGTTTCCTTTGATGCCACTACATATGCTCAGGCTGTTGGGTGCCTCATTTACTTGTGTAATACAAGGCGAGATATTCAGTATGCAGTCTCTCAGTTGAGCAGATTCATGCACAGCCCACGGTTGTCACATTGGCAAGCTGTGAAGCGTGTATTCCGTTATTTGCAGGGTACCTTGTCTCTTGGGTTGCTTTATCCTGAGGGGGGTGACATGAAGTTACATGCTTACAGTGATTCAGATTGGGCTGGTGATTTTGATACCAGACATTCCACTAATGGGAATTGTTTCTTCCTTGGCGCTTCATGCATTTCTTGGCTAAGCAAGAAACAGACCACAGTGGCCACTTCGTCTTGTGAGGCAGAGTACAGAGCAGCCTACACTACTACTGTTGAGTGTGTTTGGCTGCGTCGTCTTATGACTGATATGGATATTTCAGTGGAGGAGCCTACACCTATCTATACTGATAGTCAGAGTGCCATTGCTGTGGCCAGGAATCCTGTGTTTCATGCTCGCACGAAACACATTGAGATTCACTATCATTTTGTTCGGGAGAGACTCCAGGCAGGAGATATCAGTCTGATCTACTGTCCTACAGATCAGAATGTGGCAGACATCTTCACCAAGGCATTACCACGTCCAAAATTTGAAGCATTCCGCAATGCTTTGAATTTGTTTCCTTTTGGTGGATGATGTACAGTGATCACATATCACTCCAGGGGGGTTTGTTGGGTTTTATGCTGTGTATGCACCCAGAGGAGTGCTAGTGATCATCAGTAGGTTACTAGGGCACTTTTTACTTCAGTTAGTGGAGGTTTTTTCCCCCAGTTTAGTTCAGTTTCACTTATATGCAGTTTATAAGTGTTTTGGTCCACCCGGCACATTTATGGCCGGACATGTGAACACTTATCCTTTAGGGGTCACTATCATGTGGCTTGTACTTCACTTTTTTCTATCATTGAGATATACAGCAGTCGTGTTCACTCCCTCTGCTTGGTTTTCCACGCCTGTTTGCTTTCTGTAAACCCTAACCCTAACCCTGTCCTGTCTTCAAAGGCACCGCAATGGTTGAAACTCAAGAGCAGGGAGTTTTTTCATAGGATTTTGAGCTAGCGGAACACCAAGGTCACAGGGAATCCTCTAACATGCATGGGATGGTCTGGATGTTGCAGGCCGAGGTCAACTAAGAGGTACAGTTGTGAGATTTTGAGAGCCAACACAAGTACCGGATCTAGTCTCCAAGGGCTATTAGAACCCAGAGTTGGTGGCAACACCATTAGCTGTTTATTCTCAGAGTTCACTTCAGTGGAGGATGACTTGAGTCCCAGTAGTGAGTTCCATGTTATGAGTTCTAGTGGAGACTGCATTGAAAGAAGAGCTAGAAGAGGTAGGCAAGAGTGCCTACAGGTTGACTGCAGGGAGAGTTGTTTCCTCCAGTTCGTCAGTCTTGATAGTCAATGTTTTGGAAGTTGGAGCCGCATTTCCAAGTCACAATGACCATTTTTCTGCAAGTGAAAGGAGCAAAGCAGAATAATATCCCCCTGTGCTCCAAGTGAACGAGGAGGGGATGTCACGTCACATGTGCATCACTTACGTGACTTCCACGTGGACATGATTTTCAGCGAGATATGGACCCATAGGTTGGACATCTTTTGGGCACAATATGAACATAATTAATGATAATATCTTTGGGGTGAAAAGTGACGGCTGACCACAAAACAACCAGCCATCAGAAATCTATAAATATGTAGTTAAGAAAAACAGATGAGATCATCCATATACCAGTATCTGCAAGTGCCAGTCTTCAGAGCAGCAGAGGCGTATTGTGAGTCAAAAGTAGGGTGTTCCCAAGCAGCCAGATTCAGCCCAAGAACAGCCAGATTCAGCCCAAGAACAGCCAGAACATCAGGAAACCTTTTGTCATGCATCTTTAGCATTAACGCATGGTAGGATGCAGCTTGATCTTTTACAGGTCTAATTTTTATCCATTGTATATATTCATGCATGCAATATACAGTAGATTAGGTCAATTTAGCCTTGCCTTTTGTGTACTTGCAGTTTATGATAGCATTAATCTAGCACGCGTCTGGACTCATGATAACCTAGCATTTGAATGAAGCCATTCTTTGTTAGTCTGAGGAATTTGTCATGGCAAGGTCTTTATCCCACTCATCCAGATGGGAGGGTCTTTGTCCGACTCGATACAAGTCTTGTGTATATATATTTTCCAAATGTCATCTCCAATCACTATGTTCATTTCTTGTGGAATTGATTTATTAGGTTGTACAATATACTAGAGTGGTGGCAATGCATTGAGAGAAAGCCCATGTGAAGGCATCCATCTCATAACACAAGCATACCAGCAATCATCTACTCTTTACGAAGCGAGGCGCATAGTTGAAGTGAAAGCAAGCCATGATAGTCTTTGTCTGCCCTTTGGCGTGGCCCCTAGGTGTCACATCCTGTGTATGTATGTGACCAATTGATATGAGGCATTTGTGTGGAGTGGACGGGCTGCAAACTCTGCTAGAATGATGTTGTGTGAAATAAAGGTTTACTGTGTGAAGAGCATCATGACCTGTTGTCTCTCTTCTTGGCTCCATTCCAAGGATGTGAGAGGTTCATGGTGAAATTTCTCTTTCAAAAATGAATGAGAGAGAGAGAGAGAGCTGTATTAACGTCTACTAGAGGCCGAACTCGACCTATGATACAAATCAATGTACGACTGTCAATGTCTTCTGGATGTCCAGAAAAAAAAAGGACAAAATGAACATGAAATAAGTTTGAGAGAGAGAGAGAGAGAGAGAGAGAGAGAGAGAGAGAGAGGTTTATGGTCTAATTTCTCTCTCAAACTTGGGTTGTTGACTGCAGTTGTTTTCTAAGTTGGGATCAAGGTCCGCACTCTACGGTGACTGCGACGATTATGTGCTTATTGAGCCTGGGCAAGATGAGGTGTTTGTGGATTTGGAGGAGCTTCGAGCCAGATTGAGAAGATGGCTTGAGAATTGGCCTAGCAGTACCCTTCCTGCAGATCTGGCAAGGTTCAGTGACCTTGATGAAGCTGTGACATATCTTGTCGAGTCTGCGTGTGAACTGGATATAAGTGATGGGTCAGGCACAGTCCAATGGTTTGAAGTTCGACTCTAGTAGCTTGACCTTCTAAGTGAGTAGCCTGGTGTTTGTGGTGTGCTCCAGTAAGGTTGTAAAGTGTATTTTGGCATTGTCCTATTGGGTTTTTTGGCTTGCTTGGGAGCACAGGGTCTTTTTGTTGGTAAAAGGTGCGTTGCTGGCAAGACTTGGCTGCCACAATCTCCATTTTATGGAAACTGAGGCTTGCCGATTGTGCAGCATAATGTTGAAAAAGAGTCAGACAAATGAGAGTGTGTTACCATACAGTCGTGGGGACATTGGAGTAGCAATATCAGTGGCGGATAATGCTGTAAACTTGGCATGTAAATAAGATGTCAAAAACTTGATGTCTGGGGGCTTTCAAGTATTGGGATTGGAAGTGTGTGTGCCGAGTCTTTTGTTTTTCTTTTGTAACTGTAGTTTTATAAGCTTTTATATGCTCTACTTGAGTGCTCTTCATAGAGCCCATCACCACTGTCCTTCACATCAGTGATCATCTTAGGGATGGAACCGCACCACACCGATGATGCGTATCAGCCTTGCTGTCTCTTGCATTAGTGGTGCACAGCAGATACTTCATTTGTGCATTTGAGTCATACCCAAAGTGAATAGATAATTTCTTGTAAACACAGTTAATATCTGTACATGTGTGCATATAATATAGTACATATTCTTGTATAATATAATATAATATAAATGCATGCAGTTATCCTAACCGGGTATTTTATTGAAGATTGTTCCTTGGCTATTTAAAGGGCTTGATGGCTTGGCCTCTGCACTGAATTTTGTTTCTTCTTATGCTTAATGATGTCCTTGCTTTCGGTTCTGCCTGCGCAAACACCTTCGTCTGGATCTTTTATGGCGAGTCAACAAACTCAAGTAGAGTGCACTAAGGGCCTCTACTTACTGTAATGGTACATTTTTTGGTTTTCTGAAGGTGGCAGAGAGTTGCTTGTTGGTTTTGTGATTGTCTAAATGCACAAGTTTTGGATGCCTTGATGTTGGGTGGTTGGTTTCTTGGTAATCTTGGATTTGCTTTAAGCAAAGTACCTACACATTGGCTAGTACGCTAAAGTACATGTTTGGTTAATCAGTTGTCTTCAGATGGTTAATCTACTGTCCTAATATGTCTAATGAAAGTGAGTTTAATATGGAAATTAAATTATACTCTCAACTTGATAAAATTCATCCATTAAAAAAAAAAGGTTCCGGTTACATAATGGATGAGGAACTTGGATGTTTAATAATTGTTAAAAAGTTTGATATGGTATTCTGATGAGAGTACAACTGAGTTATATAACACATTATTGATAAGCACCTAGTACATCTGGGTTTCATGTTAGTCTTTTTTTGAGATTCAAAATTTTTTAAGTCTTTACTTAGTAGTGCAAGGCTACATGTTTTGGTTTCTTTGGTGTTTGTAGTAGTTGATCAAGATTGTCTCAAAGCATATATGTTGATTGCTAAGCTGTTAAGCTGTTGGTTTAGTACTAAATCTAGGATTAACTTTTAACTCATTGACATATTTGGATTACTATTTTGGTTTTCTTGGTGGTAGTGATTGGTTGCTTGTTGGTTATGGGATTGTCTAGACGCATATAATTTGGTTGCCATGGTATTATTATGGATGATTACTCACTATAATGAATGAGTTTTCATAATACAGTTCTTCAATTTTGAAATTTTTTTCCTTAAAGTTAAAATTACAACTTTATTAGTAATTGGTAACCTTAAACTAAAATTTGTACAGCACTAACCATAATATCAAGACTCAGTATACTTGGGCAATTGATAAAATGATCATTGAATTAATTTTGTCCACTTGGATGATCACCTTATCTGTAAAAGCTTTTAAGATTAATTTTGTCCTGTAATATTATCCACTTGGAATATAGATCTGGTATATTGGGCACACTTGATTCTCCAATTTGAGGCTCATTTTCATGGCTTAAAATTAATTGATTACATTACTAAAACAGACGAATCACTTAAGGGCAAGAACCCTCAATTTATGATTAAAATTTGGGTAAATTTTAATTTAATTTCAATGATTGGGTTCACAATCTGTTGAACATTAGTGTTCATGCATTTAGAATTTTTGTCTTTCAAGTACTAAAAATGAATCAGGAGCTTTTGATTGTCTGAAATCTGATTTGGTTAGAAATGTTTGGGCTTACTTGATCCTCCTTCCTAGGAGAGTTACCTTTTCGCTACTAATTGACTAACTGAACCTGTTTGATCAATTTGTTTCCTAAAAGAATCTTAGACAGCTTGCTGTAATTGTTTGAGTTTCATTTATAGCTATCTGATGGTAGCCTTAGCCTTGGCAAAGTATCTATTGTATTTGATTGTGGAAATGCTACTTTAGTGATATTACAGATGTCTAAGTTTTGATGTTGCCTTAGCCTTGGAAAAGGTTTTTTACTTGATTGTTGACATGCTCTTCTGATGTTTTTACAAATGTTTGAGATTTGATGTTGACTTGTTCATAAGTTAGTCTGATCTTAAATATTTATTACTTTATTTTTGGCTTGGTGGTTTTAGCTATGTTCTTAAAGATGTCTAGAATCTTATAGATTGTTTTTTTTTTCTTCGAAATGACTCAATCTTCTTCCTTCAGCCAGATCAATTCTAGTTCTGATTGGAAATGTTTTTTCCTTCCTGTGGACAAGCTCACTGACATTCTTAAGAACTTTTATTGGTACTCTAAGTAGGTAAAAAAAGGTAATTTTATGACAATTGCTAAGGCTTGTAACTTTTTTTTTGGTTATGAGTCATTATTAATTATTTGTTGGCTTTTATTGTCTCTTTTAATTTGAACCTAGGGTAGTCTATTATATGATGGGTTATTATACAACTCACACACACACACCAATGTTACCCTCCCATATTGTGAAAAGTCTAGGTATTTTCTTTGATGTATTTACTTATCTTGCTTCTTCTTTTGCAGAATTTTCATTGGATTCCAAAGTTGGTTACAGTTGGCTACAAAACACCCTTGCTATTCCCTACCTGGCTTATTCGAACTTTGCTTTCTTGTTTTGATTCGTTTGATTTTCATAAAGCTATTCAAGATTTTGACCTTTTAGCCCTAAGTAATGAGTCACAGCTTCAGTTAATGATTGGTTATTTTTACTTAATAAATTTAGACATAATGCTAATGAAGGGTTTTGACCCTTACTCTTGCAAGGACTTGAAAATTTAGATGGGCAGTCTTTAAATGATGCAAAATCTAGGATTGATAAAATCCTAGAGACCCTTCATAATTTATTGATTGACCCAGGTATGAAGAAAGCTATCTTCGTAATGTATGGAACCTCTATCGGCGGCCATATTAAATGCAGATGTTGGTCTTCTTAAAATTCTCATTGTAAAGGTGGAATTATGTGGGTGGATAATTTGTTATAGATTCTTTTAAATCATGCTTTTACCTTTTGCTCGCATTAGTCTGGTCCTCCTTCTGAGGTCGGGAAACCAACCCGAGACCCATGGGGCTTTGGTGACACTTGGTATCAAAGTAGAGATCATTTGGAAGCCCACATGAGGGTGTGTGATGCCAAGACGGCAAGAAATTTGGGAAAATCATAAAAACGGCAATTTGAGCAGGACTGTGAGACGGCCACAGAGTTGATGGCACAAAAGTAGCCGACAACATCGAACAAAGGTTGAATCATGAAGCATATGCATATAGATATCGATGAAGCAAACAAAGGGGCCATGTATGCATTAAAAAGCGACCGGGTATGGGGCCATGTATGCATTAAAAAGCGACCGGTTATGGGGCCATGTATGCATTAAAAAGCGACCGGTTATGGGGCTGGAAACTGATCTTTTGAAGATTGATGCATCGGGTATGGGACTGTTGTGTCGGCATGGTACTCACATATATATCATATAACATAGAAGAGCAAAGAATGCAAAGCCGCCAAGCTGAATCATTTGGGAATACATACATCCATATATATATATATATATATATATATATATACATATATATATATATATATCAAGCGAGATTGAATCCGCTAAGTGGCAAGGTGTCCGCTAAGGCCATGATGAGCCTTGTGGCAATGGAGCCATCACATTCCTTTCAGAGATCATATATATATATATATATATATATATATTTGCAGAAGGTATCAGATGAATATGAAAGACAATGAATCTGCGCACAATGGTGTCAGATCATATGCAAGGGGCTTGAACCCCCATATCAGTTGAGATCATATGTAAGGGGCTTGAACCCCCATATCAGATGAAATCATATGCAAGGGGCTTGAACCCCCATTTCAGCCAAAGATCAGATGCAAGGGGCTTGAACCCCCATTTCAGATGCAGTCATATTCAAGGGGCTTGAACCCCCATATCACGTGGAGAATTTATCAAAGGGGCTTGAACCCCTTGTCAGCTGTTGGTAGCATCCAAGGGGCTTGACCATATTTTGCATAATGCTAAAATCTGTATAGTACTAACCATAATATCAAGATTCAATATACTTGATAATTGATAAAATGATCACTAAATTAATTTGTCCACTTGGATGATCACCTTATTTGTAAGATCTTTTAAGATTAAATTTGTCATGAAATATTATCCACTTGGATTTGAATATAGATGTGGTATATTGGAGACACTTGATTATGTAATTTCAGGCTCATTTTCATGGCTTAAAGTTAGTTGATTACATTACTAAAATAGATGGATCACTTAAGGGCAAAAACCTCAATTTATGATTAAAATTTGGGTAAATTTTAATTTAATTTCAATGATTAGGTTCACAAGCTATTGAACATTGATGTTAAGGCATTTAGAATTTATGTCTTTCAAGTACTAAAAATGAACCAATAGCTTTTGATTTTCTACAATATGATTTGATTAGTGCTTTTGCCAGGCATTCTTGAATTCTAGAAATGTTTGGGCTTACTTGACTCTCCTTCCTAGGGGAGTTACCTTTTTTCTACTAATTAACTAACTGAACGTGTTTGATCAATTTTGTTCCCTAAAAGAATCCTGCCGTAATTGATTGAGTTTCATTTATATCTATTTGATGGTGCCTTAGCCTTGGTAAAGTATTTTTTGTATTTGATGTGGACATGCTCTTTTGGTGATATTACAGATGTCTAAGTTTTGATGTTGCCTTAGCCTTAGAAAAGCTTTTTTACTTGACTATTGACATGCTCTTTTGATGTTTTTACATATGTTTAATGTTGACTTGTTCATAAATTAGTCCGATCTTAAATATTTACTGCTTCTTTTTTTTTCTTGGTAGTTTTTCAACTATGTTCTTAAAGCTGTCTAGAACCTTATAGACAGTTTCTTTCCTTCAAAATAACTTAATCTTATCCCTTCAACCATGATCAATTGCTGAAATGGTTTTAGCCTTATTTTTAATGATGACTTGATTCTGATTGGAAATGTTTTTCCTCCCCATGGTTTTCAAAATAGTTAATTTTACTATTTTCCTTCTATTTGTCCTTCCTTAATGTAGACAAGCTCACTGACATTCTTAAGAACTTTGATTAGTACTCTAAGTAGGAAAAAGTTTCCTTGTTCTATGGACAACCGATAATAGTTAGTTAATGGTTTATGATATTTAATCTTTAACCACTGTGTTACCTTCTTGTTTGCATTTTAGTTCATTGGTTCTTATGTATTTCTCCCTTTTTAATAGAATATTCCCATGACGTATAATTTTTTAGCTCTCAATTAGAACCCTCTGACTTACTACATGTTGGTTTGGTGTATAAACTTGGAAATTTGGTGTAGTAGCCTACCTTGTTATATACAACCATAAATATGGACATCGATAACAAGTGCGGGTTTGCCATGGCACATGTCTTTAAAAAAATGTAACATTAAGTACTAACTTATGTTTGTGTTTGATGGTGATAGGTAACAACTTACCCGATTATAGTTATGAATCATCTATTCATTGTGGCTACTATCAAATTGTTTCAAAGGATTGGCACCTGGCTTTGATTATATTTTATTTTTTAGTCTGTAATTTTATGACAATTGCAAAACCTTGTAACGTTTTATTATGACTCATTATTAATTATCTGTTGGCTTTTATTGTGTCTCTTTTAATTTGAACCTAGGGTAGTCTATTATATGACGGGTTATTATAACACACACACACACACACACACACACACACACACTCCATTTGTGCTCATGTGACACATGTAATGGCAAAAATGGAATAATAGCCTACTTTGCTAGGGTTCTTTACTTTTGCAAACTCTCTCACATTGGACCTATTGGATGTTGCGACTTTTCCGTGTCTATGTGTTCATCATAACCTTACAAGGGTGGGGATGGGCAGTTACATTTTGGTGACACCGACTGCATATAGGTTGGCGACTTTGCTGCGCCTTTGTACATGATTGTTTATCATGATCTCACAAAGGATGGTGGTGGGGCAGTAACGTTCCTATGATGAAGATTCCTCCACTCTATCTTAGTATAGTGACCCATATATTAGATTGAAGGTGGGTTCTTTTACTCACTTAGCTTGTCTGATTTCTTATTGAACACTGCACGATGTCTCTCACCCTTGCCTTTGCAGGGGGTCCTTTTGCCTAGGTACACAAGTACTTAAGAACAACACTATTTTTTTCATACTTGAATAAGCTGGGTTTTTTCAAGACATTAAACTAATCTATAGATCTCTATTCATGGGAATCATTATGTGTTTTAGCTCTCTGAGTATTGCTGGATCAATACCTTGTTTTAACTGTTTTGCATGGTAAAACTGAAATAGTGTTGCTTAGTACTATGAATACACATGATTATGAACATGGGTTCATTCTGGCCTTAATCATCACTCTATTTAGGCTACATCTGCAACATATGGGTATGAGTTCCCCAGCCTAGGGCATACATCAGATTTACAACTATCCTCTAAATCTCTATTGATACATTTTGACGTCTTATCCTCTTCAACTTGAGTCAGTTGACCCTCTGAAATGTCTTCTTAGGTCATATATGACTCTAAGCAACCCTGATCTCCAATCCTATCTCCTCAGCTGACCTTATCTCAACCTATTGGTTTAAGTTGACCCCAACTGCCTCTCAATTGACCCATTAATGTAATTTGATTTAGTTAACTACTGTTGACCTCTATCAAACTCTTGTCCTCCAAACCCTTAGATTTTCCTCTTGAACTAGAAATCTTCAATCCCAAAATCTCTAGTTATAGGACCCTATTGAATATGCGAGTTGTCCTCTACTGACACTTATTTGACTCAGGTCTGATTAAACAGTTTCAATTGATGTAGATTTCCTTACCTCTGTGTCCTTTGACACTCATAGACCTTCAAATACTTTAGATCCTACAAAGATTGAACACTATAGTCTCTTACCTCCCTTTAGCTGACCTTCAGCTATGCCCTGAATCTTTAATATAGTTTGACACCTTACCCTCCTCAACTAAAATTAGTTGATCCTCTAAAATGACTTCTCAAGTTAGATATGATTGTAAACAACCCTGATTGTCAACCCTATCTCCTCAAGTGGCCTTCTTTGATAACTTGCTGACCTAAACTAACCCGAACTAACTGACCACTACTTGACTGAAGTCTGTTTCAGTTATGTTGATCTCTGTCATTTTCTTGTCCTCCAGACCCTCAAAGTTTCCTCGAGAACTAGCAATATTCAATCCCCAAATATCTAGCTCTAGAACCCTACTAAATATGTCAGTTGTCCTCTACCGACTCTTATTTGACTCATGACTGAATAAACTAATTCAACTGATTCAGATCTCCTCACCTCTGTGTCCTGTGACACTCACAGACCTTCAAACACTTCAGATCCTACTACAGTCTCTTACCTCACTTTAGCTGACCTTCAGATATCCTCTAAATCTCTAATGATACAGTCAGACACTTTACCCTCCTCAACTTAAATCAGATGATCCTCTAAAATAGTCGACTTCTCATGTCAGATATGACTCTGAACAACCGGATCTCCTCAGTAAACCTTCTCTGATAACCTGCTGACCTAAACTAACCTTAGCTGACTCTCAAGTTGACCACTACATGACTGAAATCTCTTTCAGTTAACTACCTGTTGACCTCTATCAATTGCTTGTCCTCTAAACCCCCATATTTTTCTCCAGAACCAACAATCTTCAATCTTCAAATATCTAGCTCTGAAACCCTACTGGATTATGTCAGTTGTCCCTCTACCGACTCTTATTTGACTCAAGTTTGAATAAATTGATTCAGCTGATTTAGATCTCCTCACCTTTGTGTCCTCTGACACCCATAGACCTTCAAATACTTCGGATCCTACAAAGATTGAACACTATAGTCTCTTACCTCACTTTAGCTGACCTTTAGCTATGCCCTGAATCTTTGATACAGTTTGACACCTTACCCTTCTCAAATTGCATCAGCCAATCCTCTAAAATGTCTTCTCATCAGGTCAGATATAACTATGAATAAATTTGATCTTCAACCCTATTTCCTTAGCTGACCTTCTCTGATTACCTATTGATCTAAAAAACTGACCCCAACCGACTCCTGACCACTAACTGACTATAATCTGATTCAGCCAACTGTTGCTAACCTTTATCAGATTCTTGTCCTCCAGACTCTCAAATTTTCCTCCAAAACCAACAATTTTCAATCCTCAAATCTCTAGCTCTAGGACCCTACTAGCTATGTCAGTTGTCCTCTAGTGACTCTTATTGGACTCAGGTCTGACTAAACTGATCTAGCTGATTTCGCTGGTTCATATCTCCTTACCTCTATGTCCTTTGACACTCGTAGACCTTCAAACACTTCAGATCCTACAAAGATTGAACACTACAGTCTTTTACCTCACTTTAGCTGACCTTCAGCTATGATGACTGCATGAGTCCTATCTTGTTCAGTTGATAGATCTGACTCAGATTTTTCCACTTATAATATAAGTTCTGTACACATAGTAATTAAACATGGTGACTAGATGTAGGAGCTTGGTCTGATGCTACTTGGGATATTGGTTAAAATACTAGTTATGCTATTGATTACTTGGACTACTGGATGAAATACTGAATATGCTGCTAGGTGTTGATTACATATTTTTTAACAAAACTATAATATTGTAGCAAATGGGGCTATTGACTTTGGCTTAAAATCTAATAATAGGTTAAATAATGTCTCTAACCACGTGGATCAAAGGGAAATCCAAGCCATGCAAACTCCATGACAATGGCTCCATGACGACTTGGATCAAATGGAAAATGTGGAGAACCATCGTTGATTCGTTGATGTTGAACCTAGTCCTCGGGTTGAAGGGGAAGCTCAGAAACCCATCCTTGTGACCATAGTGTGAATTTGACATTCAAGATATCCCATAACTCATGGCCAATGTCGAGTGGTCCTAACACAAAAGAATCACTATGTAGACATGTAGGCCAAAATGAAGATGTGGATCCGAAAGGTATGCCACATAATCAAGTATCATCCATCCCAAGTGACATAATGCATCTAAAGATAAGCGTCTTGACAAAAAGAACATAGGAAGCTAAATGAAACTAACTCATAGTCAGCATCATGTAAGAACAAATGTGAAATAATGCTACTATCCGATGTGGCATCACCCGAACCATCCAAGATATGATCCATTGCATGAATATGTGCATACGCATGATACATACTATGCATCATACCCTCATGTGTGCAATACCCTCTATGTGTGTGTGATCCTCCAAAGCAAAAGCATGATCAACAAGATTATAAGCACAATTCACTGTGAATACTGACAATGTATCCACACATGAGAGAAAAAATGATGTGAACAAACCACAAACAATACACAAAGTGTCCTTTACTAGGGTTATTTTTGTTTTGTTTTGTCAAAATCTATAGCTAGGTCTATTGCAACACCAGATCTTGTTAAGCATCACATAGCATAGAGACTTAGAGTCCCCTATGCTTGGTTAGCTGTGTAGAGACAAAGTCATGCACTAGTTCTGTGTAGAGTATATTACAACTCCTTTTGCCCTTATTGTGCTTACCATGCCCGCGTCATTTTTTGGTTAACTATGTTGGGATCACCGGATCGTTGAAGTCCCCGGTGTCTTTGAAGGGGAGTAGCTCAATCCTTCACATGGTGACACACGATGTGGATGAGACTACAAATATACATATGCATATATATATATATATATATATATATATATATATATATATATATATATGTATATATATATATATGTGTGCATCACTTCCTCTCCAAAAATTACAAAACTTAAGAAACATGTTTTTCCTTGGAAAACTCCTTTTATTCTTGTAAACATAGTATCCATAGATTTGTGTAATTGGATTCTCATAGTAAGCAAAGTTTGATTTGTGTACTTGGATTTTTTATTGCAAGATATGAGGCGAGGAGAATGCCTTGTAAGCATTCCCTATGTCCAAATATCCCTCTAAAGGACATGATGATGTTCCAAATCTTAGTGTAAAGCACTCCATGTCACTGAGTGTTTACAAAAAACCTATAGAATAAGAAAAAAATTACTATGCTATTCTTGTGAAAAAAAATATATACATAAAATGATTAAACATGTAAATTATCCATGAAGTCGGTTGATTAAATTATTTTTCAATATGAAAAAGATGTTTTCTCTTACTTTAAAGACCTCTGAGTCCATGTATTTGTGGCATGTTTTCGAGACATAAACATGAAGAGGACAAAAGCAATGTGGTTGTCTACACATATATCTGAGTTTGACTTGGATAATGCAGTTGGAGCAGAATGAAAAGTGACTAAAGTCATGCATAGGGATGATTTAATAAACTGGAAGGCTGAAGAGGTATGTGTGTCTAGGTGTAGAAGTCAAGATTCTAGGTATTTCTCTCATCGCTTCTCTTTCCTTAGTATGATTGGTCTGTCAATTTTTGAGTATACAAGGATTTATTGGTCTGAGGTTGCGTGATGTTGTATGGAAAGAAGCGTTGTTTGTATGTGTTTGGGCTTGGGGTGAGTACCCGAGAGGCTTGAAGGAGGGGTTGTTGGTGGCTGAAGGTGGAGTTTGATGAGGTTATTAAATGATGTAAGAGACCAGTGAGGCTACGCCATAGTAAGCTGTAGGCAAGATTGATTTACAAAAATAACTCTTTGATATGTGATTTACATATAATATTACTTACTAATTTCCTCCTGATTTTATAGGCAATATCAATTGAAAAAAATATGTTTATTTTTGTATGATGTGGCTAAGAGTGTTCTTTAAGAAAGGTAACACAAAGAGAATAAAATTGTTTATAGCTTTGAGGTAGTGACTCTTATTTATGTGCAAACAACTCAAAGGATTTGATGTTGAGGATATTGAAGGAGCTTTATGTTGACTCGATATGTACAAATGATAATACATGTGAGAGAAGGAAGATTATCACTAGTGTTCGGGAACATATTGGTGTGAACTTGACATGAATCCTTCTCGCCATGGATTGAAGCGGAGAAGGGATATTTGAACAACCATTTTCTTCTTAATTTCATCCAATTGCATCATTTTTCCTTCTCCTCTCATGATGAGACATATTTTTCAAAATTTATGTAAAGCGAACCCATTATTTTTCGAACTCTGATTGTCATCATGTAATATATATGGTATGGTTCACATGTGAACCATACCAAATTTAGGAAGCTGCAGAGGTTCATAATTAAAAATTGCTAACGTGTGGTGAGATTGTGGCATTTTACTATCTAGGCCTCAAGCTTAAATCCCAGGTTTGTCAAATATCATAGTCTAGTTGGGGTGATAAACCTTTTGCCTCAAAGTCTAGACTTTATATTATTATTAAGAATACTTGCCAAATTATTTGATAGGAGAAATGTAAATGGAGTAGTTTCTAGCACTATGTAAAAAATGAATTTTGTGTGTGTCATTTGTTATATGTTATATTTTGTCCAAGAATGGGTTGTAATGTAATGTGTCATGTGCTACGGTGAGACATGTTGTGTATGCATTTTATTACATTGGTAGAAAACCAACGGTTTTGGGTGAGCCACAAAGTTTTTCTAGGACAAGGACCTCTTACAACACACTACCCATATCATAACACTGAAATTCTTTAAAAAAAAAAGACAAACCTTGATATGACTAATCAATCTAATTGATGTAAGATGGTTTTGTCCCCCTTTTTTTCTTTTGCCTAAGATGTTTTGATTTCTTTTGCACATCCAATTTTGGTTCAAAATTTCTACTTGTAATCCACAAAAAGGCCTCCAGATTCACCTTCCTCCTCTCGAGGAGCTGTAAGGGAAATTTCTTATGAAACATGCCATCGTCGACTCTCTTATGGGGGGCTTTAATGCCACATGCAAATATGCAGATCCTTCTACCACTTCTATACTCTTATTAAAAATGTTTTGTGAAAATACGTGTAATTTTCTATAACATCACATGTAATGAGGATTTCTTCTAAAACATGCTATAGAGTCTCTTGTGGGGGGCTTTAATTCCATTGATAATTTTGGTGTATGGTTGGGCAAATGAGCTAAAATCCCTCTCTATATTTGAGAGACTTAGGTGCTTTACACATTGAGTGGAAGAAGGGAAAAATCCTCGAAAAGAGCAAGATCTTGTCCATTCTCATGAATGGGGAGATCTCCCTACCCATCTAAGAAAAAGTGGGTAGTCTACAAACACCCTTAGACATTGATGAAAATTGCAAACACCATGGCAACCTTTTGATCCATTTTTGCGTAGGCAACATTGTGGCATGAAGATGAATTCTCGCCCCTCATTGAAGCATGTGTCATTTTCCTTATGTTGTTTTATTTAATTTTCTTTAATAGCCATTGCATACAAGGAATTCCTTATAGTGCATCGATCAAAACTACCTACTTGGACGTGTATAGTGCAACACAACAAAGGTAAACCCTTAAAAATAGAGGTTTTCACTTGTTTCCTGAGAAAATATGGACAGGTTGTCTCTTCCTCGTGCAAAGCTCAAGTTGTAGATTGGTATATGCCATCGACATGTACAAAGTGATCTTGGAACTTACATATCCGGATCTCTTGTGGGATGCCCTCAGTGCTCCCATAAACCTTGAGGTGATAGACACCCTCAATTAACCAATGGTAATCCTCATTTGTGACATGTGTCTGTGAAGATACTACTATGTTACCACAATGAGTCATGTTTTGAAAACTTGGCTCTTTGTAAAAGTGAAGCTTGGTGGGAAACTCTAGCAATGATAGCCATGTCCAGCCCCATGTTTGACTCATGTGGAGCAGGGTCAAGTCCAGGCTGATGTGATGGAGTTGATCTCCTATCGAGAGAGATCTAAGAGTGGAGAGTCTAGGCTATAGGGGGAAGGCGGTCTATCTGAAGACCATGTATGTCAAAATGAGCTACTAACAATTTGTGAGTACCAAGACCTACTATGGTCTTTTTGTATAAGGTGCCTAGATGCCATCTTACGTGATTTCTCTATCCACGTGAAACCAAACTAGTGTCTGTGTGGAAGATCAAGAATTCATCGGCCACTCAAAAAGGTAAAGGAAAAGCCTTATCTTAGGGGCAGCTACAGGCCCCAAAGGAAGAATATGCCCAATCTTCCGGCAAGGATACCAATAAGGGGAGTTATAAGCTTAAGAAGAAAGGAAAATATAACCACAAATCTTAGTAGATGTTGCCTTGATTAACTTACAAGCTCGATCAGGTTTGATGTCATCATCCATTTGCAAACAGTGACAACAAATCAGCTATTTCATGGACTTGTGACATAAAACATTCTGACCATATGCTTAGCTTTTATGGTTTTTTTGACATGCAAGAAGTGAGCTTGCTTCCTAAACCTATCCGAAATTGTCTATATTGTATCATTGTCATATTGCATATGAGGTAAATCCATGTAAAGTCCATGGCAATGTTTTCCCATGGTTAGGTTTGGCGTTGTAGCATTTTCTTGCTTATTTGAATATGAGAGAGTTATCTCTTGGGCGAGTTTGAGCTTCAAGCTGGTTTTTGGAGGCTGAAAACTCTGATTTTCACCATTTCTCTTCAACTATTGTCGAAAGCCAGGCCATTATATCAATGAATGCAAAAAAGGCTAGATAAGGAGAAGAAGAAAGAGTCAAACATGGTTGTGGCTTGTGAGACCCCTACCCGTCTTCTCATTCTGATTGGAATAATCCTCACATCCAAGAAAGGTGAATGATTCCTCTAGGTGCATTCCCTTCACAATTCTCACAAGTAGGTCACACATCGAGTATCCTTTAGGCTTAACTCCTCACTTATAAAGGCAATGCATCATCTTTGTTTAAGATTTGCCAATTACACTATTCATCCTAGGTATTTCTTATCCTAAAAGATACAATTTTTGTTTTGGTTTGGAATATACCCACTTCTCGGGTTCACCCAACTACCCACTTTCTAATGTTTAATCCTTTTCCTACTAGGCTAGATCCATAGGTTAAGCTAAGCCTCAGACTCCTTTATAAAATAGTCATTTTTAAAAGAAACCTACATCACATTTATCTGTTCAAAACCATGCATATATGTAATATGTCCACATCACACATAACAAATATCCAAGTAACACCTCAATTAATATAAATCTCCTTGCACCATGATCATGATCCTTAGACCACGATGGTATGCACCAATGGGATTGAACACTCGTGGACCAATGTGATAAGAGCCTTATAATGTCTCACATGTTCCTTAACACCAATGTCAATAAATCTTAGGAATTTCTTCTCGCCACACCTATCCCAAAAGCACAAACACTCCAAGTATTGGTGTCAGGAGTCCTACAATGTTAGTTACTGACACACATACTCACTCACCAGCCACTACCCTGCCCACTTCACTTTGGAGCCGCTTCGTGTCATCACACCACTCATATCAAAATCCTACCCATGTTCGGTCGAGAGGGTTGAAGGAATCGGATGACCGCCTTCATGTGATGCACTCCTGAATGACACCCACATGGAAATCCATAAGAAAAGTGAACGATTCCTCTAGGTGTATTCCCTTCATAATTCTTATAAACATGTCACGTCAAGAAAGCTCCTTTAAGCTCAACAAGATGTCGTGACTCCTCGATTATAAAGGTAATATATCTATCCATGTTTATGATTTGCCAACTAAATTGTTGATCACATGTCTTTCTTATCCTGAAAGATACAAATTTTGTTTTGGTTTGGAAAGTACCTACTTCTCGGGTCCACCTAACCACCCACTTTCTAGTGTTTAATCTTTTTTCTACTTCAAATAGATCCATAGGCTTAGCCTAGGTCCATCCAACCCCATGGCTCTAGCCCACCGTCCTCCACTGGACCTATGGAGTTAGTGTGAACTCCTCACACCCATAAAAAAAATTGTGACTTTACCCACACACACCACATAGAAATAAGAGTTCATACACACTCCTTTATAAAAGCAATCCTTTTTAAAAGAAAACATACATCACATTTATCTATTTAAAACCATGAATATATGTAATATGTCCACATCATATATCAAATATCCAAGTAGCACAGTGCTACCTTAATCAATATAAATCTCCTTGCACCATGACCATGATCCTTAGACCAGGTGATACACACAAATGAGCATGGACACACTTGGACCGCCGTGATAATTGGAGGAGTCCTATAATTTCTCACATCTACCCCAACAGTGATTCCAATAAATCCTAGGAGTCACTTCTATTGGTTGTCACCTATCCCAAAAGCACAAACACTCTAGGTACTAGAGTTAAGGGCCCTACAATGTTAGGTACTGGCACACATACTCAATCATCAACCAAGTCTACCCTGGTAAAAGGAGTCCTATAATGTCTTGCATCTAAGGGATTAATTAAACTCTTCTTATTGTTGACTCTCTTGAATTTAGAAAATTATGTAGATTAGAGTTCTATAAATCTAATTTGGGTTAATTTAAGTTAAATAAAGAATGATAAAAATAAGAAATGGTCAGCCATACAAAGGAGGTTACAGCAAAATTTTCTAGAATTTTATGGAAAAGAAAGTTTGTTTTTATGTTATTCCAAAAGAGTAATTCCCACTATTTTTGCATCTAAAAGAAATATTCTAATTACTCCATGTACATATTCACCTATGAATATGCATGGATATCACTGATGTGTTATTCTTATTAAATTTGATTTTATGCATATATAGATGCATAATGAATTTTTATATCAAAATTAGAATTCTCTTAAATTTCATGTTTAAATTCTATGAGTATTTGATAAATGAATAATTAAATACTCAGAGAGAAATTTCTATCGTTCTATATTCACTCGGATTGTAAAAAGAGAATTCAGAAAATCTATCGAGATCGAAATATTCAGATACATGATTAATCTATTCCTCATTAGAATTTGTAACTATTTTAGAAATCAGTTAAGTGAATATTCAAAGAAAGAAATTCAGTAAAATAGACTGAATTACCAAACCTTTTCAAGAAAGATAGTTCAGGAACAATCTTATTCGACTCGAACCTTGAATCAGACTATGACCAAGACCAAACTCTTTCGTCAGTTTTGAGGAAAGAAGGTGTGTCCAGTTTAGAAAAAATACACTCAAAACCCTCGCCAAATCTGAAACTAAGTTTGAGACCCTTCGAATTAATCTGTGGATCAAGGTTATAGAATTCGAGGAATTTTGGTATGAAATTCAGAATTCCGATCAGAAAGTTTTGGGGATACTGATTCAAGAAATACTCCTTGTATTCAAAAGAAAATCAAACTGAAAACTTGCATAGAAACCCTATTTTCGTAAAGGACTATCTTATGCCAAAATGTTGGAGGAATCATATAGATGTGAATGAATGGATGAGATGTAATATGATGTGAAACGGGATGTGAATGAATGAGATGTGATGTCATGGGAATCAGGATGTAAATGAATGATATGGGATGTGAATGGATGTGAATGTGTATGTGAAGAATGGATGTGGATGTGTATGTGAAGAGTGGATGTGGATGTGTATGTGAAGAATGGATGTGGATGTGTTGAAGAATGGATGTGGATGTGTATGTGAAGAATGGATGTGCATGTATGTAAAAGAATGGATGTGGATGTGTATGAATGAGATATGATGTGGATTAAAGTGATGTGATATAATAAGGATAGAATGTATGTGATGAGAATGAATGTGATGGATATGAATGAATGTGATGTGATGGATGTAAATGGATGTGATGTAAATGAATGTGATGGATGTGAATAGATGTGATGTGATGCGAATTGAGATGTGAATGAATAAGATGTGATGTCATGTGAATCGGGATGTGAATGAATAAGATGTGATGTCATGTGAATCGGGATGTGAATGAATGAGATGTGATGTCATGTGAATCGGGATGTGAGTGAATGAGATGTGATCTGAAATGGATGTGATGAGTTGTGATGTAAATTGGGATAGATGTGATGTGAATGAATGTGATGTGAATGAATGAGATGTGATGTCATGTGAATCGGGATGTGAGTGAATGAGATGTGATGTGAAATGGATGTGATGAGTTGTGATGTAAATTGGGATAGATGTGAATGGATGATATGTGATGTGAATGAAAATGATGTGATTAGATGTGGATATGGGTAGATACGAGTGGATGAGATCTGATGAGGATAAATGAGGGAAGATGTGATGAGATGGAAAATGATGTGATTGGATGAGAATGGGAATACATATGAAATAGATGTGGATTAAGTAATGTGGATTGGATATGGGTAGATGCGAGTGGATGAGATCTGATGAGGATAAATGAGGGAAGATGTGATGAGATGGAAAATGATGTGATTGGATGAGAATGGGAATACATATGAAATGGATGTGGATTAAGTAATGTGGATTGCTGTGGAACAATGTGGAAAGATGAGAGTTCTTATAGAAATTGTATTTATGACCTATTTTTAAACGACTGTTTTATGTCAAGAATGCTAGGAAAGCATTTTGACCATCTTGTGAATGAGGTCATGGAGACCTATCTGATAAAGTTGCAATAGCTGACGGCGGAGAGTCAATGGAGGACGTCTCGCATAGCAAGGTTGGCTGAGGTCTTGACCAGCCTTAGTTCGATTTAAATGGTGAGCTTCCGGTATGGTGGATGAGGGACCAAGGAAGTGGCCTATGAGTGAAGCGCTAGGTGACCTACGAAGGATCCTAGAGGGTGTTGACCATACGGTGCTCGGGCTCTGTGTCACCGAAGATACCCACACGTGCGTTGTGGAAGATTTTGGAACAAGGAGTAAGAGTTGTTTTCTGAATTCAGGCATGGATTTCGTTGATTGACCTTGCTGGTCCTCAACGGATGAGTCCATGGCTCTTTTATATGGATCTGTTGGTTGATCTTGCTAATCTTCAACAGAGATTCCATTTTGATTTTTTAAGTGACTATGTTGCCAGGTACTATGAGCTAGGAACTATCGAAAAGGCCCCTGAGTGGACAGGCAGTGAGCGTTTTGGTTACCAATGATGCCATAGGTACACTGATGAAGGAAAAATTAGAAATTAGGATTCAACTGGATATTTTGGAGGATTATGATCAGTGATGCTATAGTTTCATTAAATGATTGTTTTAAAGATAGCTAAATCTATGAACAAGGCAATTTTATATTGGGTGTGTAAGTGGTGTGACTAGTTTTAAGTTTGCATGAATATGCGGCTAGGGGGGCTGGGAACTCTCTTCCCTGGTACCTGGGACAAAACCTAACCAAATTCCTAAATGGATCCCATCACTACAGTGGTTGGGCGGTTGGCTAACCCACGGGACTGGATGGGGTTAGGCTGGACTGATGGATCCTTAAAATGAGACTCAATTCTGTTATAGTACGATAGATAAAGTAAATCTCAGATAAAAATTGTTCTATGGAAAAGAATCAACGGCGACTATGCCTCTCAATGAGGAAAAAAGTGTTGGTCTCTATGATCCAAGTGCAAGTCTTTTCCTTGATCTGACTATGGGACTTATGGATTCGGTCAGATCAGTTCTGTTAATTAAGGCTCTTGACTATGTTAGAGTAAATTTATCCTGGAGGAATCGCTCATGCTTTCGGAGCGAGGGAAGTTTTTTCAGGTTCGATTTTGGAAGAACCGAGAGATTAGTCTCTTGTCTAGATATCTGTGGGCGAGGCCCCGAGTGAGGGTCCCTGCCCTGCATAAGAAGTGCTACTTCTGCTGATAGCACTCCTAAATTCGTTTCATGGAGGGGATAGGGATCTTTCAGCTGGTATTAGAGCAAATTGGCTAAAGTGAATCAACCGAGAAGCCAAAAATGTCAAAAATTTATGAAGTAACAGTAAAAGGTTGTAATTGTGTGATGAACTTCATACAAATTGATATTTAGAATGAAGATTCATAAATAGGTAATTGGGTCTTGAAATGGAAGTACCGCAATTGTATGGAATCCCTGACTTGCTTGAGGCCTAGACATGATGATATTTACCTTAAAAATTCTAAGGACCGTGACTACTTGTATATACCGAGGGTATAACTGCAGCTCTTTTTTGGCAGTATATACGAGTAAATCTAAGACCTTGAAATTATAAGCAAAAATACTATCCTGATGTGATGAATTCGAATGTGGTTAATATGATTTTAAAATTCTGGCTGAGAACTGATGAGTTAATTTGGATTTTGATTGAAAAATGATGATTCATGAATTTTGGTTGAAAAGTGATAAGCTGAGCAAAACTACAATGAGGATGAATGGGATGAGTCCCTATGATGATGTTCGTAATAATGACTTCAGCAAACCACTATGAGATTAGTGGATTATGCTGACAGATTGCTACTGTTAACAGTGGACCCAGTGGATCAAGTTAAGGGATGACAAATTAAAAACCTATATAATTGAAATTCCCATGGAAGAATGTTCAGATGGAAATTTCAGTCTAATGGACCATTATTGTGTTAAGGATATGAATGATATGATCTAAATGAATTGTTATTTGATGATGAGTTCTATATAAGGGATCTTTATCCTAGGATTCTGTTGGGTTCATGAGACTATAAAGAACCCCAGAATCAGTTGGATCTTAAGGGAAAGAGTTGTCCTCTAGTTTGCGAGATGAGGATATCTCCCGTTTTTAAAGTGGGGTAGGATGTAAAATTCCTCCCTCCAGCTTTTGAGGTATGTAGGTGTAAGAACCTTCCCTTCTGATCTTATAATTATTCCCCTCTCTCAAATAAAAGAAAGATTCTGTTTTACCCTATTTTGACCTAGAGAGAGAAAATGTCTAGAGAGAGGTAATTCAAAATTGAGATATTTTTGGATATAAAAATCCTCCTAGTGTCTAAAATGGTTTCCCCTGAAACAGAAATTCAAAAAGAACTTTCCAATGTGCAATTGTAATTAATTGAAAATAGGTATAAAGGACCTTAGCCTAAGGGTCCAGATTTTTAGAAATTTTTGGATTATGGTCCAATTAAGGTTCCTATGGACCAATAAGATTAATCCAAATGTAGGGAGAAGATAAATTGAAGAATAAAAGAAACCCCCCTCCCCTCCCCAAAAAAAATGAGTAAATGTTCACATAAGATGAAGAGTGGTGGACTAAGGACCAAAGAAAACAATTAAAAAACTGAATTTTGACACCTCAGTGTGGGGATCTCCCCTCATGAAGTAGGCACCTTTTTTCTCATCATTACTCCCAATTTTTAATCAATAAAATGAGATATTTCATCTCTTCTCTCTCCTTTTTCAAAACTAGATCCAAAAAGTAAGTTGAACTGACCCAAAAATGGTCAAAAATTGACCAAACTGATTTGGAAAATTCTAGAATCAATTTGCTTGGTTAGAGGTTCACTTTTTCCTATAAATAGAAGCCTCCCCCTTTGTAAAGGCTTAATGGTGTTTATGCACTATTACTCTGCTCCTGTCGTGAGAAGACCAAACTCTTTCGTTAGTTTTGAGGAAAGAAGGTGTGTCTAGTTTAGAAAAAATACACTCAAAACTCTTGCCAAATCTGAAACTAAGTTTGAGACCCTTCGAATTAATCTGTGGATCAAGGTTATAGAATTCGAGGAATTCTGGTATGAAATTCAAAATTTCGATCAAAAAGTTTTGGGGATGCTGATTCAAGAAATACTCCTTGTATTCAAAAGAAAATCAAACTGAAAACTTATATAAAAACCGTTTTCTTAAAGGACTATCTTATGCGAGAATGCTGGAGGAATCAGATAAATGTGAATGAATGGATGAGATGTAATGTAATGTGATGTGAAACAGGATGTGATGTCATGGGAATCAAGATGTAAATGAATGATATGGGATGTGAATGGATGTGGATGGTATGTGAAGAATGGATGTGGATGTGTATGTGAAGAATGGATGTGGATGTATGTGAAATAATGGATGTGGATGTGTATGAATGAGATATGATGTGGATAGAAGTGATGTGATATAATGTGGATAGAATGTATGTGATGGGATGGTGATGAGAATGAATGTGATGGATATGAATGAATGTGATGTGATGGATGTAAATGGATGTGATGTAAATGAATGTGATGGACATGAATAGATGTGATGTGATGTGAATCGAGATGTGAATGAATGAGATGTGATGTCATGTGAATCGGAATGTGAGTGAATGAGATGTGATGTAAATTGGGATAGATGTGAATGGATGATATGTGATGTGAATGAAAATGATGTGATGAGATGTGGATATGGGTGGATGCGAGTGGATGAGGATAAATGGGTGGATGCGAGTGGATGAGATCTGATGAGGATAAATGAGGGAAGATGTGATGAGATGGAAAATGATGTGATTGGATGAGAATGGGAATATATATGAAATGGATGTAGATTAAGTAATGTGGATTGATGTGGAACAATGTGGAAAGATGAGAGTTCTTATAGAAACTATATTTATGACCTATTTTTAAATGACTGTTTATGTCAAGAATGCTAGGAAAGCATTTTGATCGTCTTGTGAATGAGGTCGTGGTGGAGACCTATCTGATAAAGTTGCAACAACATCTGATGGAGAGTTAACGGAGGACGTCTCGTATAGCAAGGTTGGCCGAGGTCTTGACCAGCCTCGGTTTGATTTAAATGGTAAGCTTCCGGTACAGTGGATGAGGGACCAAGGAAGCGGACTATGAGTGAAGCACTAGGTGACCTGTGAAGGATCCTAGAGGGTGCTGACCATACGGTGCTCGGGCTCTGGGTCGCCGAAGATACCCACACGTGTGTCGTGGAAGATTTTGGAACAAGGAGTAAGAGTTGTTTTTTGAATTCGGACATGGATCTGGTTGATTGACCTTGCTGGTCGGATGAGTCCATGGCTCTTTTATATGGATCTATTGGTTGATCTTGCTGATCTTCAATGGAGATTCCATTTTGATTTTTTAAGTGAATATATTGTCGATACTATGAGCTAGGAACTATTGAGAAGGCCCCTGAGTGGATAGGCGATGAGTGTTCTAGTTACCAATGATGCCATAGGTACACCGATGAAGGAAAATTTGAAAATTAGGATTCAACCGGATATTTTGGAGGATCATGATCAGTGATGCTATAGTTTCAGTAAATGATTGTTTTAAAGACAGCTGAATCTATAAAAAAGGCAATTTCATATTGGGTGTGACTAAGTGGTGTGACTAGTTTTAAGTTTGCATGAATATCTCTAGGGGGCCTAGGAACTCTTATCCCTGGTACCCGTGACAAAACCTGTGAGATCTCGTTGCCCCCTCCACACACCGGATTCCACACACCAGATTCCACCGGACGCAGCTCCCTTCATGCGCAGGGCAGGGTTTCCCACTCGGGGCCTCGCCCTCGAATGTCTGGACATGAGACTAAGCTAGTGGTGATTCCGAAAACCGAAACCGGGAAAATTTCCAATGCCCGAAAAACGGGGACAATTCCACCATTTTGAATTTCTTAATGTATTTTTCTAATGAGGTCAAGATACTGAACTAACCTTCATCTGAATAAACCAGATAGAAGGGAAACTATTACAGACTTAACTTGAAGGGATCAATGCTTTTTTCCTAATTGAATCAGGCACAGCCATTGATCTATTCATTAGAGAAGTCTTCAGGCTTTTATTTAACTACTCGAGTTCTAAACATATTCCTATTAATCAATTTTATTATTAAAGCTCTACTGATTCTAGCCTGGCCCATGGGTTAGCCATCGCCTAACCACTGGAATTAGTAGAACTAGACAAGTACTCACCTACCCATAATTGAATGCCTTTCTTAACTTTTGCTTTAGAATACAGATATGCACACACTCCTCTTTAAACTTTAACTTTTAAAACAATCCATTGACAAACAATTATTGGTTACAGATGTCATAACTCAAAATTTCCATTCAATCCTTGTTTCTCACAAAACAGTATTACTCTGGACTCTCCGTTGAGACCAGCACGTCAGCAATGAGATCTAGTAACAGATTATAATATTTTCTTGTCATCATATATATATATATCTTCCACGATATACACATGTGTGTCCTACCGCGAGCCCGTGCATCGCCTGGTCAGAACCCTACAGGATCCTCCTTAGGTGTCCTGGCACTTTACTCAGGGACCGCTTCGTCGACCCTCGCCCATCGTATACCGGAAGCACACCATTTTTCACCATACCCAAGCTGGTCAAGACTTGGGCAGGTTTTTGCCGCACGAGCCGTCCTTTGAACACTCCTCGCCAGCTGTTGCAACCAAAATTTCCTTAGAAAAACACATATACCAAATTCTCCCTCCAGCATTCTAGCATAAGGAAGTCCTTTAAGAAAACAGGGTTTCTATGCAAGTTTTTAGTTTTGAGTTTCTTTTGAATACAATGAGTATATCTTAAATCCATATCCCAAGACTTTCTGATCGCAAGTCTGAATTCCAAATAGAATTCCTCGAATTCTGTGACCTTGATCCTCAGATCAAAATCAAAGGGTCTCAACTTAGTTTCAGATTCAGTGGGTGATTTGAGTGTATTTTCCTGAACTGGTCACATCGTCTTTCCTTGAAACTGACCAAGAGGTTGGTCTTGGTCAAAGTTTGATTCTGGGTTCAAGTCTAGTAAGGTCCTTCCTGAACTACCTTTCTCGAAAGGGGATGAGATTTCAATTACTATTATTTTGAATTTCATTCATTGAATATTTGCTTAACTTATTTCAAAACTAATCACGAATTCCTATGAGGAATAAATTAATCATTTATCTAAAATTTCGACTTCGATAGTTTTTTTTGAATTTTCTCATTACTATCCTAGAGAATATGAAACGGTAGAATTTTCTCTCATAGAGTATTTACTTATTTATTTATCAATATTCATGGGATTTAAACATAGGATTAAAGAGAACTCTTATTTTGATATAAAAATTCTGTATGCATCTATTTATGCAGAAAATCCAACTTCTAAGGAAATAACACTTTTATATAAAAGAAAATCCTTTTATGCATCTATTTATAAAAAAAAATCAATTTTGATGAAAGTAACACTTATAATAAAAAAATTCTTTTATGCATCATTTTATGCATGAAAATCAATATTGATGAAAGTAACACTTTTATAATTAAAAAAATCTTTTATGCATCATTTTATGCATAAAAATCAATATTGATGA
This sequence comes from Cibotium barometz, assembly GCF_041138505.1. Taxonomy (NCBI): domain Eukaryota; kingdom Viridiplantae; phylum Streptophyta; class Polypodiopsida; order Cyatheales; family Cibotiaceae; genus Cibotium; species Cibotium barometz. The sequence continues at coordinate 52,213,395 of NC_141048.1, read as the reverse complement.
AAGTAACACTTTTATAATAAAAAATTTTCTTTTATGCATCTATTTATGAAAAAAATCAATTTTGGTAAAAGTATCACTTTTATAATTAAAAAAAAGTATGTCCAATATGCATCTTTCTATGCATAGAATTTAATTCTAATGAAAATCACACTTTTATAATAATAAAAATTACCAATATGCATCTTTCTATGCATAGAATTTAAATCTAATGAAAATCACTCTTTTATAATTAAAAAAATAACCAATATGCATCTTTTTATGTATAGAATTTAAATCTAATGAAAATCACTCTTTTATAATAAAAAAATAACCAATATGCATCTTCTATGCATAGAATTTAAATCTAATGAAATAACACTTTTATAATAAATATATTTCTACTATGCATTTTTCTATGCCTAGAATGAAAACAACACTTTTAGAATACACAAATGGTGGGGATTACTCTTTTTGAATAATAAAAGATAAAACTTATTTCACAAAATTTAAGAAAATTTTGCAATAACCTCCTTTGTATGGCTGACCATTTTTCAATTTTTTCTATCCTCAAGTTACTTAAAAATTATCCCAAATGGTTTAAAGCATTCTAAACTAATCAAATTCCACTTTTAAAAGAGAAACAATATGAAAAGTTTAATTCTAACAATTTGATTACTTATCTAGGATAAACAAAGGCTGAATTTAAGAATGAAGAGAGGGGCAAAGCCTTTCCAACAAGGCATAACATCATTTTTTCATTTTAAAGAAAATAAAAATTAGAAAACCATTAAAAGGAATAAAGAAAAAGTAGGATTTCTAGCTTACTTGAATTTTTGTGAGCTTTCCTTTGGCTTGATGGTTTGAGGGATCTACTCTTGTTTGTAACAAGAGTGGCCACCAATTCTTTTGAAGAGGGAAAGGTCAAAAAACTAATGAATTATCAATAAATTCACTGTTTTTGGCTCTAGGGTGGAGTAGAGTAACAGTGCATAAAACACTATTAAGCTTCTACAAAGGGGGAGGCTTCTATTTATAGAAAAAAGTGAGCTTCTAACCAAGCAAACGGATTCTAGAATTTTTCACATTAGTTTGGTCAATTTTTGACCATTTTTGGGTCAGTTTAGCTTACTTTTTGGAACTAGACTTGAATTAGGAGAGAGGAGAGATGAAATATCTCAATATTTGAGAATTTAAAACTCCACCACACATGTGAAATAGGTGCCTCCTTCATGGGGGGGAATCCCCACTCTTGAGGTGTTAAAAGTTCATTTTTTTAGTATTTCCTTTGGTCCTTAGTCCACTCTTCATCTTATGTGAGTATTTACTCATTTTTGGAGGGGGGTTTTCTTTATTTCTTCAATTTATCTCCTCCATACATTTGAATGAATCTGATTGGCCCTCAGAACCTTAATTTAAAATTTTTAGAAAATCTGGACCCTTAGGATAAGGCCTTTTGAAACAGATTATAATTTATTTCTAATGCATCTTCTGAAAATCTTTTTGAGCTTCTATTTTGGGGGAATTTATTTTAATAAGACGAGATATTTTTCCATCCAAAATATCTAAAATCTGAATAATCTCTCTCTAGAATATTTTCTCTCTCTGTCAAAATAGGTAGAAACAAGATCTTTTATTAATCTGAAGAGGGGATTGATTACAATGGAAGATACTGGACTTCTTGAGAGGCTTGGGGAGGAATCTTACAAAACCTAACCAAATTCTTAAATGGATCCCATCACTATAGTGGTTGGGCGGTTGGCTAATCCACGGGACTAGATATGGCTGGACTGATGGATCCCTAAAATGAGATTCAATTCTGTTATAGTACGATAGATGAAGTAAATCTCGGATAAAAATTGTTCTTTGGAAAAGAATAAACGGCTGTGCCTCTCAATGAGGAAAAAAGCGTTGGTCTCTATGATCCAAGTGCAAGTCTTTTCCTTGATCTGACTATGGGACTTACGGGTTCACTCATATCAGTTCAGTTAATTAAGGCTCTTGACTATGCTAGAGTAAATTTATCTTGGAGGAATTGCCCGTGCTTTTCAGGCGAGGAAAGTTTTTCCGGGTTCGATTTTGGAATAACCGAGGGATTAGTCTCTTGTCCGGATATCCGTGGGTGGGCGAGGCCCCGAACGAGTGAGGGATCCTGCCCCGCGCAAGAAATGCTACTTCCGCTGCTGGCACCCTTGAATTCGTTGTGCGGAGGGGATAGGATTCTTTCATACTTCATGTTTCAAATATCACAAAGAACCATGTTTCTATTGGACAAATGTTTGATCAGGGTCTGCAAGTGAGGTTTAATCTTCAAGGATGTTTTGTAGAAGACTTCAAAAATTAGTCACTTGGTTGCAAAGAGTAACAGAAATGGTAGAATGTTTGATATATGGCACAAGCGCATTGGTCATATGAATATATAACAAGGCTGAAGTCTATGATGCAAGCCTAAAATATTGTTAGGTTTGCCAAAGTTTAAGGTTGATGGTATGCATAAGGTATGTGAAGCCTGCCAAGTTAGTAAGCCTGCCAAGTTAGTAAGCCTGCCAAGTTAGTAAGCATGCCAAACATGCTTTTCCACATGAAAAGCATGTCAGTGCAAGACCATTAGATGTTATACATTCAAATGTATGGGGACCAACCAAGACTCCAACAATTACAGGTTGCAAGTATTATGTTACATTGATTGATGACCACACTAGGAAAGTGTGGGTTTATTTCATGAAGAAGAAAAGTGAGGTTTTTGCTTACTTTCACATATTTAAAGACTTGGTCAAGAAGGAAAAAGGCATATAGATAAAGTGTTTGAGATCAAATGGTGGGAGAGAGTATTTCTCCAATGAGTTCAGTCATTTCTTGAGAAAGCAGGAAATCTTGAGACAGTTTACATGCAGTACACTCCTTAATAGAATGGTGCTGCAGAAAGGAAAAATAGGCACAATGCACATGTGGCACATGCCTTGATGGTTAAAAAGAATATGCCACATTATTTTTGGGTAGAAGCAGTAGCAAATTGCTATGTACATTATGAACAGGACACCCACTGCAATTGTTCATGTTATGATGTGCCTGAATAGAAGTTTATAGGCATAAGACTGGATGTGTCGCACTTGAAAGTGTTTGGGTGTATTGTATATGTACATGTTCATGATAAAGTAAGACAAAGTTGGATCCAAAGGTAGATAAATGCATCTTTATTAGTTATTCTCTGGAGTAAAAAGATTATAGATGTCATAACCTTACCAGTCGTGAGATGTGAGTAAGCAGAGATGTTATCTTTGACGAGATGAGTAGCTGGTATATGCAGGTGAAGATAGCCGAAGATGTAGATGTAAGAAGTGATGATGTTGCACCACATGTAGAGCAGTACTTCATAGGTTCTTAGTGGACCTAGAGAGTCCTCTAGTAGTGGATCCAATGTTAGTCCATGTTTAGGTAGGTTGAGGACAATTGTGTATCCATGTAATACCAGCCTCATAGAAAAGTCTATAATCAACCGTGGACTTTTTTGTACCTCAAAATTCATCTGGCCGCATCCAAGTGTCACTTCCTAGGGGCCTGCATAAAGTAACTCACAAGTATAACAGCATAGCTCAAGTCTGGCCTAGTAATATTCATGTGTAGATCAAGCTACCCACTATGCACCTGTACGTAGTGGGGTCCTCCAAAAGCTTACCAGTATATGCGGTGGAAAGCTTTGTGTTCTGCTCTAATGGCACTAAAATAGGCTTATAACTTGTCATACAATACTTGGACAACATGTCCAAGCCATAATGCCTCTTTTAACAAAATTCCATGAGGTGATCTCACCACCTCTATGCCCAAGAAATACTGTAGCTCACCCAATACAGTATTGCCCTTTAGTCTTACTAATGCTCATGTGATAACTTTCAATCAGCTAATGCAAGAAATTTTCAAGGAGCATTTATATGATTTTGTTCTTATGTTTTTTGATGACATTTTGGTTTATTTGAGGAATGCTGCCAAACATGAGAAGCATTTTCATAAAGTTTTGGAAACCCTTAGAATGCATTAACACTTTGCCAAAAAGAGAAAATGCACCTTCTTTACTTTGAATATCTGGGATTCATTATTGAAAAGAATGGAATCTCAACTAATTTAGCCAAAGTAAAGGCTATCATTTATTGGCCAGAGCCTAAGTCTGTGAAGGAAGTTTGAGGATTTCTTGGTTTGACAAGTTGTTATAGAGCCTAAGTCTATGAAGGAAGATTGAGTACTTCTGAAGGATGTGCTTTTTAAATGGACTCCAATGTGTCAAAATGAAAAGCTCAAGGTTACTTTGGTTGCTAGTAGAGAATTTTCTCAATGCTCTACCCTAGTGTTGTTTCTGTGTGTGCTCTTGTAAGTCCCCCTTTATGAGGTGTAGCCATATTTCTCATGAGAGAAGAGAGTACATTATATATAGAATTCAATGTAGGAGCTATCATTTGAAAGGCTAGGTGCATCGTGGGTAGGTACTAGACTTGTCATAATCATCATTTGGAGTATTGTGCTACCTTGGGACTCTTCAAAAAAACTTGTGGAGTTGAAGCTTGCTTGAAGGCCTTCTCTTCATCATAATTACACATCAGTACACCCTCCTTGTAAATTATGCAAATTCTTCTTTATGTTCTCATTTTTGTGGATAAAGATAGGAATTACTAGGCAATATTTAAAATAATTAAATTTTTTTATAATTGACCTACACAATCCCCAAGATAGAGAACCCTTATGTGAATAGAAAACACATAGAGCCTTAGGTTGAGAAATTGACCATGATCCTTGGCTGTGACCATAGGAATGGTATTCTTTTACACCCAAATAAATTAGGAGATGGATGGAATTACTTGACCCTGCTCCAATGTTAATTTAATTATTGGGGAAGATAAAGGCCTAACCCTTAGCCCTAGTAGAGAGAGAAAATTCATATGCACTAGCCCATGTGTATAAATAATACTTAAAGCAAATTAAATTTTAGGGTAGGCTAATTAGTAGCTTAGAGAAGAATAGGCTTAACTAGATTAATTAATACTTAACTAGATTAATAAGATTAGGTATAACTAAATTTATTAAACCTAACTCTAATTAAGGATAAAGAGAGAATATAGATTAATTTAATGTGCCATAAATTAGCATATAATCTCTTGATTACCTTAATAATTTTGATTTAAAATATTTATGAGATTGATTAATAATTTAGCCTAATATTGAGACTTTAGTTTTGGATTAGACCAAATGTGTAATTGTGTACAAGTTTCACTTAAATGCATATAGTTGGTGCAAATTAAGGCTATATTCTATACCAATTTTAGAACTAAATTTAATAGAGAGATACCCTATAGACCAGATGAATTTCTAGGATTTGTTGTGGTGTTAGTAAAGGTATGACACAATTGCGTGGTTTGCCATGCAGATGTCACTTGATAGTAAAGATGGTCGCTCAATACCTTGATCCATCTCGATCAGATCTAGGTGTGCTCCTGACACAGTTGATGTGATGGATAAGGGTGGCTCCAATTGTACTGGTGGGCAAGGAGTGGTATAGCTCTCACAAGCGGGTCCCTAGATTTATCACGATTATTGGATTTAAATGTGAGACTTGTGGGCTCCTCTGGTCGAGCTTTGGGAGCGGTATGGCTATCAAAAGTTAGATTTTGGCTCAACTGTTGGATTCAAATGGGTTCTATCATCCTCCAAGTGACTTTTTTTGAGCGAGCCGAAAAGTGGCAAAAGGGATCCCAAGAAGAAGGCCAATTTAGAAATTGTTCTTTGTTGTCCCCTTGAAGATTCATTGCTTATTATTTAAGGTGTACCAAAATAATTCACTAGAATCTCCTTTCAATTTGTTATATTCGATTTTATCATCCATTCATTAACACATACTATATAAAGAGGGTATGAATAGAATACTACAGGCTATGTTTTTCCAAAGAGGGAGAGAGATGAGATTATTAGTTATTAAGGTACTCTAATGATAACTCGACCAGTCTCATCATCCTCTGAGCTCTCTGAGCAAGAAGCACCTCGTCAACCTTCACCGTCAATGGGACGCGGCTCTGTTTTTAAGCAATCAACAAGCAGGGTCGTTGCATCAGGCAATGGAGCCTAGTGTGGATGTATCATCTATCTATTTACTTACTCTTTATTAAACAAGGGAGAAAAGGGGCCAAGGAGGACTTTTAGATTTTTTAAACTTTTGGATTTTTAAAATTTGAAATAAAGGTATAATTTTTCACGCTTGATAAAGTATTTTATGTTGCTTACGTTCACACTTGGTAAAGTATCTTTTGTTGCTTGGGTTCATGCTTAAGAAAGTATTTTTTGTTGTATGGCATGGCCACCACAATAGGTGGGTTAAATGTGAAAATGGGTATTTTCACAGTGATGGTAAAAGATTGCAATCTACTATTGTTTCTCTTCTAGTGGTGGCAGCATCCCGAGGATGCTCCATGTGTTAGCTTGCTTTCCCTCTGTCAGTCTCTTAGGCATAGCCACCTCCCAGGAGTGTGAGGCCCATGCTCACATACACCATGCTTCTCAAAACATCTCTCCCAAAAAGTATTATTGGATCACTGTGATCATTAATAACAACCTTTCTCCTTGATTTTTGTATCCCTTCCTTCCTCAATGGTTCCTACCTCCTCATCACCAATAATAGCACCACCCCCATAAGCTCACCATGTGTGACAACTAAGTTTCCATCACCTACCAACACCTGTTGGCCCCTAACCCTCTTTGTGTCTGACTACATGGTTGTCCAAGACATCATCAACTTCTTAACCCCCTTCACCTTGGCCATCCCCTTCCCTACAAATAGAGAAGGTACCCTTCCCTCTATCTTTCTCTCTCTCTCTCTCTCTCTCTCTCTCTCTCTCTCTCACACACACACACACACACACACACACACACACACACACACACACACACACACACACACACACACACACTTGGTCATTGGAGGTTGTACATGTGTTCATAGGCTAAGTCCTATGCATACGGTAGTCCTTAAACATTTAGAGGTCACTTGTGAAGATGTGGTAAGAGGAGTTTCCCTCTCAAGAAATTCCTATATAATATATCCCTTCCTTCTCCACCTCTCTCTCTCTCTCTCTCTCTCTCCCCCCTCTCTTCCTTCTACACCTCTCTCTCTCCTCCCTACACGTGCGATCTTCATTCTAGTATCAAAACCTTAATGTGTATTGTCTTCATACCCTAGAGTTCTTCTTATTATAAAGTGGTCCAAATCTTGTCCAAATTCAGCCAAACTGAAGCTGGAAAATTCTAGAACTTAGTTGGACTCAGTTAGTGGCCTCCCTCACCTATAAATAGACCCTCATTCTTTTGTATTCTCATCTGTGAGCTAGACCATGCCAGTATTACCTTAAAATAAGTATACTTTCTATTATCCCCTAAAAATCCTCTACATTTTGGAGAGATTGGAGCTTCTCTCTCTCTTCAACCTTCCTTGGAGCTTTCCTCAACATACTAACCAATTGATTGGTTGGGGGCCTCCTAAGAATAGAGAATCAAGCAAAACAAGAGGTAAGGTGTGACGTTATGGTTTTTTCTTGATCTTCTAAATGTTTTTCACTTCTCAACCCCTCTCAAGCTTGAGAAGTATTCAATTGAATGGTTTTTCAATGCAAATGAAGCTCTGTAATGAATTTTAATGATTAATCACATAAAGTTTACATTTATGCTTATTTTAGGATGTTTTTTATGTATATATATCTCTCCCCCAAAGAATGGTCATTCCTATGACCAATTCTCAAATTCAAATGATGCTTCTCATGGAGCAATTCCTAATTCTAAAATCAAACTCTATGCTAGTCAAGCTAGAGGCCAAAGAGATGGCTTTTTTAGGCTCTGTCCTGCGTAAGAAGTGCTACTTCCGCTGCTAGCACCCCGAATTCGTTGCAGGGGGGGCAGGGATCTTTCAGCTGGTATGAGAGCGAATTGGCTAAAGTGGAACAACCGAGAAGCCAGAAATGTCAAAAATTTATGAAGTACCACTAAAAGATTATAATTGTGTGATGAAATTCATACAAATTGATATTTAGAATGTAGATTCATAAATTTGTAATTGGGTCTTCATATGGAAGTACCGCAATTGTATGGAATCCCTGACTTGCTTGAGGCCCAGACATGATGGTATTTACTATAAGATTCCTCCCTCCAACTTTTGAGGTGTGCAGGTGTAAGAACCTCACCTTATGATCTTATAATTATTCCCCTCTTTGAAATAAAAGAAAGATCCTGTTTTACCCTGTTTTGACCTAGAGAGAGAAAATTTCTAGAGGGAGGTAATCCAAAATTAAGATATTTTTGGATATAAAAATTCTCCTAGTGTCTAAAATGGTTTCCCCTGAAATAAAAATTCAAAAAGAACTTTCCAATGTGCAATTGGAATTAATTGAAAATAGGTATAAAGGACCTAAGTCTAGATTTTCAGAAATTTTTGGTTTATGGTCCAATTAAGGTTCCTATGGGCCAATAGGATCAATCCAAGTGTGGGGAGGAGATAACTCTAATTTAAAAAAGAAAAATACCCAAAAATGAGTAAATGCTCACATAAGATGAAGAGTTGACTAAGTACAAGCTTTATTAGTAAAAAACTATGAATATTACTAAAAAATGAGATATTTTGGATATAATGATATATTTTTGACACCTTGGTAAGGAGAAGGGGACTCTTCAAGGAGGCACCTATTTCACATGTGTGGAGGAGTTTTAAACTAAAAAATAATTAGATATTGTCATCTCTCCTCTCTCCTGTTTCAAAACTAGATCCAAAAAGTAAGTTGAACTGACCCAAAAATGGTAAAAATTGACCAAACTGATCTGAAAAATTCTAGAATTACTTTGATTGGTTAGAGGCTCACTTTTTCCTATAAATAGAAGCCTCCCCCTTTGTAAAAGCTTAATGGTGTTTATGCACTGTTACTCTACATTGAATTTTTTAATAATTCAATTGTTTTTGGCCTAATCCTCTTCAAAGTGAATTGGTGTCCACTATTGCTTCAAACAATAGTAGAATCCTCAATCCCTCAAGCCAAAGGAGAGCTTAAAAGCTCCATGTAAGCTAATTTTCTTACTCTGTTTACGAATTTTAATGAAAAATCTATGGTTTTCTTGATTTTTATGTTTTATAAATGATTAAATTAAATTCAAATGCTATGCCTTTGATGAAAAGGCCACCCCCTTCTCTTCTTTACATTCCAAACTTTCTTAATCCTAGAAAGATTAACTAAGTGATTAATTAAACTCTTCTTATTATTTACACTCTTGAATTTAGACAATTGTGTAGATTAGAGTTCTATAATTCTAAATTGGGTTAATTAAGTTAAGTGAAGAAAGATAAAAATGAGAAATGGTCAGCCATACAAAGGAGGTTATGGCAAAATTTTCTAAATTTTTTGTGAAAAAGAAAGTTTGCTTTTATGTTATTCCAAAAGAGTAATTCCCACCATTTTTGCATCTAAAAGAAATATTCTAATTACTCCATGTACATATTCACCTATGAATATGCATGGATATCACTGATATTAATTATTAAATTTGATTTCTATGCATAGAAAGATGCATAAAGAAAAAAAAATTATTATTCTTATTAAATTTGATTTCTATGCATAGAAAGATGCATAACTAAAATTTTTTTGTTATAAAAGTGTTATTCTTATTAAATTTGATTTCTATGCATCATAGAAAGATGCATAAAGAAATTTTTTTAATTATAAAAGTGTTATTCTTATTAAATTTGATTTATATGCATAGAAAGATGCATAAAGAAATTTTTTTAATTATAAAAGTGTTATTCTTATTAAATTTGATTTCTATGCATAGAAAGATGCATAAACGAATTTGTTTCTATTATAAAAGCGTTATTCTTATAAAAATTGATTTTTATGCATAAATAGATGCATAAAGAAATTCTTTTTATTTTAAAAGCGTTATTCTTATTAAAATTAATTTTATGCATAAAAGGATTTTTTATGAAAGTGTTATTCCCATTGAAGTTGATTTTTATGCATAAATAGATGCATAAAGAATTTTTATATCAAAATTAGAATTCTCTTAAATTCTATGTGTAAATTCTATGAGTATTTGATAAATGAATAATTAAATACTCTAAGAGAGAAATTTCTATCATTTTATATTTACACAGATTGTAAAAAGAAAATTCAAGAAATCTATCGAGATCGAAATATTCAGATTTAATTTATTCCTAATTGGAATTATTGGATATTTTATTTAAATTCAAAGATGAATTTTAGATAAATTTATTTTATCTATGAGAAATAATTAAATGGTAAAAGAGGAATTCCTATGACATTTGGGATTCAATCATTTAGATGGGAAAAGAGAAATTCCTACCATATTGAATTAATGGGTCAAACTTTTGCTTCAAAAGCCTTCTCACATCATGTATGTCAATGTCACTATCCCCAGTCGTGATAATCAAGTCATCCACATAGATGACTAATAGCATGATCCCTCTATCTGTCTTTTTCACATGAAGTGAAAAATATTTATTGGATATCTTAATTACAATGGTAACAAGAAACCCCCCGATCTTGTTTGACTATGCTCTAGATGCTTGCTTCTTCAAGCCATATAAGGCTTTGTATAACCTGCACACAAAATTTGGGTGTGCTCACTCTCATAACCTAGTGGGTCTACACCATGTATACTTCTTCTTGTAAATCACCATGCAAGAAGGCATTCTTTACATCCATCTGATGTAAAGAGCAACCCTTTGCTGTTGTATCCATAGCAATGACAGCTCTCATCACGGTTGCCATTCTTGAAACTGGGCTGAATGTCTCCTCATAGTCAATGCCATAATTTTGCACATAGCCCTTGCCTTATACCTGCTCATTGAACCATCAATGTTATGCTTGACCTTACACACCCACTTACATCCAATTTTCTTATTTTCCATAGGCAAAGGCACTAACTCCCATGTTGCATTTTCATCCAATGCTTCCATCTCCTCATTCATGGTATCTTCCCATTTCTTATTTCTAATTGCCTACTCAAAACAAGTGAGCTCTAACTCTTGTATTACTTTAACCATGTAAGCATAATGATGGGTTGTATATCCATCATATCTCAACCTGTCAACAACAAGGTACCTAATCCTTGTAGACCTGCATACACTTGCATAACTACCAGGTGTCCTCAAAATAGCCCTGGTTCTCCTTACACCAAGAGTTACCACCATAGACAAAATGCCAAGCTCCTCATCAAAGCTATGCTCAGAGCCACTAGAGTCACCATCCACATATGAGTGACCTGCCAGAGATCAGGCACAAAAGATTGATCCATATTTTCCTTCCCTTTGCATGATACATGTGTACCTACATCTGTCCTCAACCTACCTGACCACCATGGACTAACATTGGATCCACTACTAAAGGAATCTCTAGGTCCACTAAGCACCTATGAATTACTATTCTACATGTGGTGCAACATCAACAATTCTTACATCTACATCTTCTATTGCCTTCACCAGCTACTCATATTGTCAAAGATAACATCACTGCTACTAGCATCTCACAAGTGGTAGGGTTATAACATCTATAATATTTTTATTGCATAGCATAACCAATAAAGATGCATTTCTCTACCTTTGGATCCAACTTTGTTCTTACTTCATTAGGAACATGCACATATACAATACAGCCAAACACTTTCAAGTGAGACACATCCAATCTTATGCCTATAAACTTATGTTCATGCATCATACCATGAACAACTGCAGTAGGTGTCCTATTCATAATGTACACAGCAATTTGCTACTACTTTTGCCCAAAAATAATGTGGCATATTCTTTTCAACCGTCAAGGCACATGCCACTTCTGCAATGTGCCTATTTTTTCTTTCTGCAACAACACCATTCTGTTGCGGAGTGTATTATTGCATGTAAATTGTCTCTTGATTCCCTACTTTCTCAAGAAATCACTAAACTCATTGGTGAAATACTCTCCTCCACCATTTGATCTCAAACACTTCATCTACATGCCTTTTTCCTTCTTGATCAAGACTTTAAATATGTGAAAGTGAGCAAACACCTCAATTTTCTTCTTCATGAAGTAAACCCACACTTTCTTAGTGTGGTCATCAATGAATGTAACATAATACCTGCAACTTGCGATTGTTGCAATCTTGGTCGGTCCCCATACATCCGAATGTATAACATATAATGGCTTACACTGACATGCTTTTCATGTGGGAAAGCATGTTTAGCTTGCTTACAAGGCTGGCATGCTTCACATACTTTATGCATACCATCAACCTTTAACTTTAGCAAACCTAGCAATACTTTAGGCCTGGATAGACTTTAACCCTTTATATTCATATGACCAATGCGCTTGTGCCATATGGCAAACACCCTGCCATTTTTGTTACCCTTTGCGACCAAGTGACAATGATTTTTGAAGTCTTCTACAAAACATCCTTGAGGATTAAACCTCCCTTGTAGACCCTTCTCAAAAATATTTCCAATAGAAACTAGGTTCTTTGTAATATTTGAAACATGAAGTACATCTGCCAAGTACTTCATTTTTCCATCTTGCATAGACAATGACACTTTACCAACATGCATAATGGGATGCGCAATATCATCACATGTTTCTACATACCTTGGTTTTTCCATTTTCTTCATGTCTCGTAAAAACCAGTCACCATGATTGGTCATGTGGTTAGAGGCACCAGAATCCACATACCATATATCTTGAGAACTTGACACATCTCCTATTGTGGAAGTAAGCATGTGTTGCATTACAAACAGATGCTCACTTCTGTCACTCACCACCTAGTTTACTCAAAGATGCATAGTTGTCTTATTGCAAATTTCCACTTTTAATGTCATTCTACTTTTTATAGCAATCCTTTACCATTTTTCCTAGTTTGCCACAATAATAGCACTCTATGCTATTTGCATTGTGATTTCTTTGCCAATCACGCTGCCCTCTTTGGATTCCCCTATCTCTAGACTGGCCACTTCCACTTGTGTATATTTGTTGTTGTTGCAACTCATTAGACTGTTGTTGTCCAAAATTCTAGTTTCCTTGTCTGCCACACCACCTTGGCCTCGACCACGACCTCTACCTCTGCCTCTACTTGAATTAGAGTAGAAGACATGTTCTGGTGTGTTCTTGCTTTATGAAGAAGGTTCCTCATCGAGATACTTTTCTTCTATTATTAGCAGACACCAAGTCCCAAAAGTTGGGAATATTTTCTCTGACTACTATGGAGGTCTTGAATGGCTTGTACTCTTTGCCAAGCCCATTCAAGAAAACACTCACCAAATCATAATCTTCCACCAATACATTGATAAACCCAAGGGATTCAATAATGCCCTTGATCTTTAAAGCATACTCATTGATAGACATGCTTTTCTTTTCCACTATGTGCAACTCTTGTTTTAGGTGCAATTTCCTTGCCTTTGTATTAGTTTGTAACATCTACATAGGTTCTGCCATGCAACTATTGGAGTGTTGGCTTCATGTATGTTTTCTATCATTGTGTCTTTGTGAAAGCCAGTACATGACTTTCCTTGCACCTTGATTCCAATCTTTGAATGCCTTTATATCTGCTAAAGTGGCACTCTCTTCAAACAACTCTGGAAGCTCCTCATTCTCTCCTTCGACATAGTCCCAAAATCCTTTATCCATCAGGAAATTAGTCATTCTGAACTTCCATGCATGGAAGTTGTTCTTATCCACCTTCTCACTAACAATCTGATTGAGTCCATCAAACATGTTAGCCTACAACAATCAGAAACCTACAAATAGAAAATTTTTGTATGCAACTTGTAGCATAGTAGTATGTTTTAACTATTGCTGCCGGTACTTCAACACAACTTATATGTCAGTAGATCTGACTAAGGTACATGTATATACACCCAATATCAACTATACATGTGCAAACACACATTGTCGAAATGCACTGATGCACAATAACTAGATTTTGACCAGAGACAATTCTCTACCAAAACTTTCCGAAATTGCTGAAAATAACTTGTAGTGACCGAACAAAGACCGAAACGCTTCCGAAATGTGAACCTTCCCATAAAATATCAGTACAAATACTATGTATCACATAGGCAGCTCCAAGACTACGAAGATAGCTCCTCAATTGTGTTGAGATTCAAGCTCGATGTCAGCTTGTGCTAGTTGCACTATGTGCTGGCATGTTAGGTAGTAACATGTGTGAGACATAAAGGACCACGTCCAGCCGGTCATAGTGGGTGGACATTAGCTAGGGTTAGTAGTGTGTGGACAGAACACATGTAGTGTGTAGTAGCTTATGGATTATGGCTTTATGCATTGTGTGAGAAGGGATATGGCTTCTCTCTATGGTTAGGGTTTGCTTAATACATTAGGGTTTGCTCCTCTGTGTGTGTCTCCTCTCCCTCTACCTGTTTTTCATCATGGTATCAGAGCCTGGTGCTCTCTATTAGGGTTTATGAGTGAGTGAAAGAAGAGGGAGAAGAAGCTATGAAGAAAAGCTGTGGAGCTTGCCATTGGAGCTGTGAAGCTGATTTTCATCAAATCTGAGAGCTTGGCCTATCGGGTAAGGACTACTATACATCCTTGAGCGGATTGTAGGTGAAAAAACACAAACAACATCAGATTTGAGTTGCCCAAAGCAAAGAAAAATTTCTATTTTGCAAGCTCTCCATTGAAGCTTGAGTGTGGTGAATGTATGAGGCAAATGGATGCAAATCTGACAAAGAATCATGTATCTAGCAAATGGGAATGTATTGGCAACTCATGTGCAAGCCCTACAATGAATTTGGAGCAAGTTTGATGAATTGGAGTGATTGAAAATTCATTGTTTTGAAGCCCTCACAAAAACAAAGAATAGAGGTTCAATTTTGATACAATTGGAGCCGGTCTTTTGCAAAAATCAACACATTGGTGGCTTGGGTGCTATTATCAATAGCCACTATTAACTCTCCAAACCTCCTCTATAGCAGCAGCGCAGCCTGAAGGCAAGAAACAGAGCAGAAAACGTATCCCTTAGCAAAGTGGAGGCCAAATTCTAGCTTTGGTGTTTGATGAACATCGAAATTTCCTTAGCAATTTTGTGATACACGCATATGAGAAGGTTGCTATGTGGTTGGTTGGAGAAATTATGCATTTTGGAGCTGATTAAACAGGTTGTATACATTGATTAGTGAAACAGAGGGTCATTAATTAGCTAATGGTAGGAATCAGGCTTTCTATTCACAAAGGAAATTTAGAGGCAGGGGAAGATTTGCATCACGAGGTCGTGGTAATGGTCATGGATGGCAGGATAGGTCACCAAAACAGAATTTTCAGCCTACATATGTGCTAGAGGTGGTCGTGGATATACACCTCAGAGAGGCAGAGGTAATCCTCGTGGAAGAGGACGTTGGGAAGCCCAACAAGCATCTATGCAAAATGTGGAATGCCATTACTGTGGAAAGCTTGGTCATATGGCACGTGATTGTTACCGCAAACAAAATGATTTGAGAGGGGATAGAGCACAACATGGTGGAAAGTGTGCAAATGGTGGAGATTTTGCATCAAGTAGTAATGATGGCAACACAAATCACTTGTTTGCCATGAAACATTTCGTGGGATCTATGATGACTGAAAGATCCCTATCACCATCGTGCAACGAATTCATGGGTGCTAGCAGCAGATGTAGCACTTCTTGCACAGGCAAGGTCCCTCACTCGCGGCCTCGCCCACAGATATTTAAACAAGAGACTAATCCCTCGGTTCTTCCAAAACTGAACCCGAAAAAACTTTCCTCGCCCGAAAAGCACAGGCGATTCATCCAGGATATTTTTAGTCTAACGTAGACAAGAGCCTTATCTAACTGAACTGATTTGACCGAACCCGTAAGTCCCATAGTCAGATCAAGGAAAAGATTGCACTTGGATCATAGAGACCAACGCTTTTTTCCCCATTGAGAGAGGCATAGCCGTTGATTCTTTTCCATAGAATAATTTTTATCTGGGATTTACTTCATTTATCGTACCATAACAGAATTGAGTCTTATTTTAGGGATCCATCAGTCCAGCCTAACCCCATCCAGTCTCGTGGGTTAGCCAACCGCCCAACCACTATAGTGATGGGATCCAAGTAAGAATTTGGTTAGGTTTTGTCTCCGGTACTAGGGAAAAGAGTTCCCAGGCCCCCTAGCCGAATATTCATGCAAACTTAAAACTAGTCACACCATATGAATTGCCTTTTTCATAGATTCGGCTGTCTTTAAAACAATCTTTAATGAAACTATAGTATCACTAATCATAAATCTCCAAAATATCCGAGTGAATCCTAATTTCCAATTTTCCCTTCATCGATGTACCTATGGCATCATACATTGGCAACCAGAATGCTCACCACCTGTCCACTCATCAGGGGCCTTTTCGATAGTTCTTAGCTCATAGTAACCGGAAATATTTTCATTTATAAAAATCTAAATGGAATCTCCGTTGAAGATAAGCAATATCAACCAACAGATCCATATAAAAGAGCAAGATGAGCAATATCAACCAACAGATCCATATAAAAGAGCCATGGACTCATCCATTGAGGACTAGCGAGGTCAATCAACTAGTAACCGGAAATATTTTCACTTATAAAAATCAAAATGGAATCTCCATTGAAGATCAGCAAGATCAACCAATAGATTCTGATTCTTATCACATCTCATTACATCTATTCACCTCACATCTCATCACCTCTTATTCACATCACATCCATCCATTCATTCACACCTATCTGATTCTCATCACATCTCATTACATCTATTCATAGAATTTAAACATAGAATTTAAGAGAATTCTAATTTTGATATAAAGATTCTTTACGCATCTATTTATGCATAAAAATCAACTTCAGTGGGAATAACACTTTTATAAAAATACTTTTATGCATCTATTTATGCATAAAAATCAACTTTAATGAGAATAACACTTTTGAAATAAAAATAAATCCTTTATGCATCTTCCTATGCATAAAATCAATTTTAATGAGAAAAACACTTTTGAAATAAAAATAAATTCTTCATGCATCTTTCTATGCAAAAAATCAATTTTAATGAGAATAACACTTTTGAAATAAAAATAAATCCTTTATGCATCTTTCTATGCAAAAATTCAATTTTAATGAGGATAACACTTTTGAAATAAAAATAAATCCTTTATGCATCTTTCTATGCATAAAATCAATTTTAATGAGAATAACACTTTTGAAATAAAAATAAATCCTTTATGCATCTTTTTATACATAAAATCAATTTTAATGAGAATGACACTTTTGAAATAAAAATAAATCCTTTATGCATCTTTCTATGCATAAAATCAATTTTAATGAAAATAACACTTTTATAATAAAAAATTTTCATTATGCATCTTTCTATGCATAGAAATTAAATTTAATAAAAATAACACTTTTGTAACAAAACAATTTCCATTATGCATCTTTCTATGCATAGAAATCAATTTTAATAATTAATACCAGTGATATCCATGCATATTCATAGGTGAATATGTACGTGGAGTAATTAGAATATTTCTTCTAGAATGCACAAACGGTGGGAATTACTCTTTTGGAATAACATAAAAACAAACTTTATTTTCCACAAAATTCTAGAAAATTTTGCCATAACCTCCTTCATATGGCTGACCGTTTCTCATTTTTCTCATTCTAATTTCAACTTGAATTAACCCAATCTAGAAGTATATGACTCTAATCTATTCAATTTTTAAAAATCAAGAGAGTAAATAATAAGAAAAGTTTAATTAATCATTTAACTAATTTTTCTAGGATTAAGAAAGGTTGAATTGTAAAGAAGAGAAGGGGGTGGCCCTTTCATCAGGCATAGCATTAGAATTTACTTCAATCAACTATAAATCAAGAAAACCATAGATTTAAAATTAAAAAGTAAGAAAATTTAGCTTACATGGAGTTATAACCTTTCCTTTGGCTTGAGGGATTGAGGGTTCTACTCTTGTTTGAAGCAAGAGTGGCCACCAATTACTTTGGAGAGGAGTAAGCCAAAAACAATTGAATTATCAAGAAATTCAATGTAAATGGCTCAGGATAGGAGCAGAGTAACAGTGCATAAACACCATTAAGCTTTTAAAAAGGGGGAGGCTTCTATTTATAGGAAAAAGTGAGCCTCTAACCAAGCAAACTGATTCTAGAATTTTTCAGATCAGTTTGGTTAATTTTTGACCATTTTTGGATCAGTTTAGCTTACTTTTTGGATCTAGTTGAAATAGGAGAGAGGAGAGATGAAAATACCTCATTATTTTTAAGTTTAAAACTCCTCCACACATGTAAAATAGGTGCCTCCTTCATGAGGAGAGATCCCCACACTGAGGTGTCAAAAATACATCATTTCCTCTAAATATCTCTTAATTTAACCTTGTACTCAGTCAACTCTTCATCTTATGTGAGAATTTACTCATTTTTGGGGGGTTTTTCTTTTATTCTTCAATTTATCTCCTCCCTTTATTTGGATTAATCTTATTGATCCATAGGAACCTTAATTGGACCATAATCCAAAAATTTCTGAAAATCTGGACCCTTAGGCTAAGGTCCTTTTTACCTATTTTTAATTAATTCCAATTGCACATTGGAAAGTTCTTTTTGAATTTTTGTTTCAGGAGAAACCATTTTAGACACTAGGAGGATTTTTATATCCAAAAATATCTCAATTTTGAATTACCTCCCTCTAAACATTTTCTCTCTCCAGAATAAAATAGGGTAAAACGGGATCTTTCTTTTATTTCAGAGAGGGGAATAATTATAAGATCAGAAGGGGAGGTTCTTACACTTGCACACCTCAAAAGCTGGAGGGAGGAATCTTATATCCTACCCCACTTAAAAAACGCAAGATGTCCTCATTTTGCAAAATTAAAGGACAACTCTTTCTCTTAAGATCCAACTGATTCAGGGATTCCTTATGGTTTGGTGAACCCAACAGAATCCTGGAAAAAAGATCCCTTATATAGAACTCATCATCAGATAACAATTCACTCAGATCACATCATTCAAATCCTTATCACAATAATGGTCCATTAGACCAAAATTTCCATCTGAACAGTCCTTCATGGGAATTTTCAATTATACAGATTTTTAATTTGACATCCGTTAACTTGATCCACTAGGTCAAGTGTTAACAGTAGCAATCTGTCAGCACAATCCACTAATCTTATAGTGATTTGTTGAAGTCATTATCGTCATTCCAGTTACGAACATCATCACACAAACTCGTCCCATTCACCCTCATTGTGGTTTTGCTCAACTTATTGCTTTTCAACCAAAACTCAGTTCTCAACCAGAGTTTTTAAAATCATATCAAGCACATTCAAATTCATCATCTGGATAGCATTTTTGCTTATAATTTTAAGTCTTAGATTTACTCGTATATACTGCCAGTAAGAGCTGCAGTTATACCCTCGATATATACAGGTAGTCACGGTCCTTGGAATTATAAGGTAAATACCATCATGTCTAGGGCTTAAGCAAGTCAGGGATTCCATGCAATTACGGTACTTCCATCTGAAGACCCAATTACTAATTTATGAATTTCAGTTTGAATATCAATTTGTATGAATTTCATCACACAGTTACAACCTTTTACTACTACTACTTCATAAATTTTTGACATTTTTGGCTTCTCGGTTGATCCACATTAGCCAATTTTGCTCTGATACCAGCTAAGAGATCCCTATCCCCACCGCCCAATGAATTCATGGGTGCTAGCAGCAGCGAAAGTAGCACTTCTTGTGCGGGGCAGGGTCCCTCACTCGGGGCCTCGCCCACGGATATCCGGACAAGAGACTAATCCCTCAGTTCTTCCAAAACCGAACCCGAAAAAACTTCCCTTGCCTGGAAAGCACAGGCAATTCCTCTAGGATATTTTTACTCTAATGTAGACAAGAGCCTTATCTAACTGAAGTGATCTGACTGAACCCGTAAGTCCCATAGTCAAATCAAGGAAAAGATTACCCTTGGATCATAGAGACCAACGCTTTTTTCCTCATTGAGAGAGGCACAACCATTGATTCTTTTCCATAGAACATTTTTTATCCGGGATTTACTTCATCTATCGTACCATAACAGAATTGAGTCTCATTTTAGGGATCCATCAGTCCAACCTAACCCCATCTAGTCCCGTGGGTTAGCCAACCGCCCAACCACTGTAGTGATGGGATCCAAGTGGTTAGGTTTTGTCCTGGGTACCAGGGGAAAAGAGTTCCCAGGCCCCCTAGCCGAATATTCATGCAAACTTAAAACTAGTCACACCACTTACACACCCAATATGAAATTGCCTTTTTCACAGATTCAGCTGTCTTTAAAACAATCTTTTAATGAAACTATAGTATCACTGATCATAAACCTCCAAAATATCCGGTTGAATCCTTATTTCCAATTTTTCCTTCATCGGTGTACCTATGACATCATTGGCAAGCAGAATGCTCACCACCTGTCCACTCAGGGGCATTTTTGATAGTTCCTAGCTCATAGTAACTGGCAATATTTTCACTTATAAAAATTAAAATGAAATCTCCGTTGAAGATCAGCAAGATCAACCAATAGATCCATATAAAAGAGCCATGGACTCATCCGTTGAGGACCAGCAAGGTTAATCAACCAAATCCATGCCCGAATTCAGAAAACAACTCTTACTCTTTGTTCCAATATCTTCCACGACGTATGTGTGGGTATCTTCGGCGACCCAGAGCCCGAGCACCGTATGGTCAGCACCCTCTAGGATCCTTTGTAGGTCACCTAGTGCTTCACTCATAGGCCGCTTCCTTGGTCCCTCATCCACCATACCGGAAGCTCACTATTTAAATCGAACCGAGGCGGCTGACCTTGCTACATGAGATGTCCTCCATTGACTCTCCGTCAGCTGTTACAACTTTATCAGATTAGGTCTCGACCTCATTTACAAGACGGTCAAAATGTTTCTCCAACATTCTTGACATAAAATAGTCATTTTAAAAATAGGTCATAAATACAGTTTCTATAGCGAACTCTCATCTTTCCACATTGTTCCACATCAATCCACCTCATTTAAATCACATCCATTTCATATGTATTCCCATTCTCATCCAATCACATCCATTTCATATGTATTCCCATTCTCATCCAATCACATCTTTTTCATCTCATCACATCTTTCCTCATTAGATCTCATCCACTCGCATCTACCCATCTCCACATCTCATCACATCACATTCATTCACATCTCATCCATTCATAACTACCTCGATCCACATCACATCCATTTCACCTCACATCTCATTCATTCACATCTATCCCGATTCACATGATATCACATCTCCTTTATTCACATCCTGATTCACATCACATTCACTCATATCCATCATATTCATTCTCATCACCATCCCATCACATACATAACATCACATCACATCTATCCATATCATATCTTATTCATACACATCTCATCTCATTCATCCACACCCATCCAATCGTTCACATGTACGACTTCTCACATCTATCCATACATTCATATCTATCACTTCACATCCACATATATTCATGTCACATCACATCACATTCTTTCACATACACATCTATATCCATTCTTTCTCATACACTTCACATCCACATATATTCATGTCACATCACATCACATTCTTTCACATACACATCTATATCCATTCTTTCTCATACATCCATATCCATTCTTTCATATACTCATTCACATCCATTCTTCACATACACATTCACATCCACTCACATCCCATATCATTCATTTACATCGTGATTCATATGACATCACATCTCATCCATTCATTTATATCTATCTGATTCACATCACATCTATTCACCTCACAACTCATCACCTCTATTCACATCACATCCATCCATCCATTCATTCACATCTATCTAATTCTCATCACATCTCATTATATCTATTCACCTCACATCTCATGACCTCTACTCACTTCACATCCATCCATCCATTCATTCACGCTTATCTAATTCTCATCACATCTCATTACATCTATTCACCTCACATCTCATCACATCTCATTACATCTATTCACCTCACATCTCATCACTTCTTATTCACATCACATCCATCCATCCATTCACACCTATCTGATTCTCATCACATCTCATTACATCTATTCACCTCACATCTCATCACTTCTTATTCACATCACATCCATCCATCCATTCATTCACACCTATCTGATTCTCATCACATCTCATCACATCTCATTACATCTATTCACCTCTCATCTCATCACCTCTATTCAATCACTTCACATCCATCCATCCATTCATTCACACCTATCTGATTCTCATCACATCTCATTACATCTATTCACCTCACATCTCATCACCTCTTATTCACATCACATCCATCCATTCATTCACACCTATCTGATTCTCATCACATCTCATTACATCTATTCATAGAATTTGAACATAGAATTTAAGAGAATTCTAATTTTGGCATAAGAAGGCAACTAACTTCCAGGTACACATCTCAACAAAATGGTGTTGCTGAGAGGAAAAATAGAGTCATTTGTGATGTGGCTAGGGAAATGCTCAATGAAAAGAGAATGCCAGACTATTATTGGATAGAAGCATGTGCCACAGCGGTGTGTGTACTTAATAAGATACCCACAGTAGCCATACATGGAAGTATGCCAGAGATACGTCTTATAGGTTTTAGGTCAGACATTAGACACCTCAAAGTGTTTGGTAGCATAGCTTATGTGCATGTGCTTAATGAGAGAAGGAAGAAGTTGGATCCTAAGGTAGAAAAGTGCATTTTTGTTGGGTATGCACAAGATCACAAGAGGCACATAAATGTTACAATCCACAAATTAGGCAAGTGGTTATCTCATAAGATGTGGTGTTTGATGAACTTGCTAGTTGGTACAAGGCAAAGGATGAGGGTGTCATTGATTCTGTTGATGCTGATGTGCATGTGAACTTGCCACAAGCAAGTTCTATTTCTATGTCTGGGCCAGCAGAGTTTGAGAGTAGCACTATATATCCATGGTCAGGACACTTGAGACATGAGAGTATGAGCACTGGGAGTAGTGCTGTCGATAAAGGGAAAAAGAAGGTTGAAGGAATTGGCATTACAGGTTATGAGTCGTCAAGTTCAGAAAGTTTAGATGAGGAACTTGGCATACCAGTTTTACGCACACTAGGTGCAAGGTAGGATAGATATGTGCCTCCACATGCTAGAGTGACAGGTGTTCAGAGTGATCCGCATGCATTTTGAAGATCCCAAAGGGTCAGGTATCCAGTTGACAGGTTGACATATCGTGACTTTGCTATGCATTACGCAAATATGACCTCTTTGGTGAAGCATGTGGAACCTACATGCTATACAGAAGCTATTGGGAAGAAGCATGTGTGGGAGAAGGCAATGGATGTTGAGATGGACGCATGCATTTCGAAGATCCCAAAGGGTCAGGTATCCAGTTGACAGGTTGACATATCATGACTTTGCTATGCATTACACAAATATGACCTCTTTGGTGAAGCATGTGGAACCTACATGCTATACAGAAGCTATTGGGAAGCATGTGTGGGAGAAGGCAATGGATGTTGAGATGGACGCATTGGTCCATAATGAAACTTGGGATTTGGTTGCCTTACAAGAAGGCAAAAATGTCATTGGTTGCAAATGGGTTTATAAGGTGAAATGCAAATCAGATGGTTCCATTGAGCACCATAAAGCGTGGTTGGTAGTAGCTTAGGGTTATGCACAAACCCAAGGCTTGGACTAGGATGAAATATTTAGTCCAGTTGCAAGGCTTGGACTAGGATGAAACATTTAGTCTAGTTGTAAAGATGGGAACAATGAGAGCAGTCATTGCTGTGGCTACAGTAAATGGTTAGGAAGTGCATCAAATGGATGTGAAAAATGCATTTCTAAATGGTGATTTACAAGAGGAAGTTTATATGGCATAGCCAGAAGGATATGTACACCCGAGGTACCGCACTCATGTATGAAGATTAAAGAAAGCATTATATGGTTTGAAGCAAGCACCTCGTGCTTGGAGTGATAAGATAAGCCAATATCTTATCTCCCTTGGATTTCAGGTTTCTTTAGCAGATTCTTCACTCTATGTGAAGAAAATAGATCATGGGTTGTCTTTCTTGTTATCTATGTGGATGACTTGATTGTCACAGGAGATCATGCTACAGATGTTATGCATGTGTCAAGAAGGCATTGAGTGGGCAGTTTGATATGAAAGACTTGGGTGAATTGAGATATTTTCTTGGGATTGAAGTGATCAAAGACCATGCAAGGACATGGTTAGTGTAACGCCAATATGCATTGGATATGTTGGCAAAATAGGGGATGATAGGGTGTAAGCCAATGAGTATACCTTTGGAGCAGAATGTGAAGCTGCGCACTGATTTTGGTGAAGAGTTGGATGATCCATCTATGTATAGAAAGATGGTTGGCAATCTTATTTACATGACTATCACACGACCAAATCTCAGTTATGTTGTGGGGCTAGTAAGCCAATTTATGCAAAGCCCCAGAAAACCTCATTTGGATGTAGTGAGACGCATTATGCGCTATGTAAAGACCACTGCACATTATGGTCTTCTTTATGAGCATGGTAAAGGCTTGGATGTACACGGCTACACAGACGCAGATTGGGTAGGTAGCTCGTGTACAGGAGGTCTACTAGTGGTTATGCCTTTACATTTGGAAGTGCAGTGGGTGAGTTGGAGCAGTAAGAAGCAACGTACTATTGCTTTATCTAGTATAGAGGCTGAATACAGGGGTGCAGCCATTGCTACATGTTGTGAAGGAGTATGGTTAAAGAGTCTCTTGGCTAATTTGGGTGAGCCTATTGATGGCAAGGTTGTCATTCATTGTGACAACATGAGCAGCATATAGTTGGCCAAGAATCCAGT
This sequence comes from Cibotium barometz, assembly GCF_041138505.1. NCBI lineage: Eukaryota > Viridiplantae > Streptophyta > Polypodiopsida > Cyatheales > Cibotiaceae > Cibotium > Cibotium barometz. The sequence goes on along the minus strand of NC_141048.1, from coordinate 52,188,481 downwards.
TTTTCATGCGCGGACCAAACATATAGAGGTCCACTATCATTTTGTCAGAGAGAAAGTGTTGGATGGTACAGTGGATTTGCAGTATGTGAAGACTGAAGAGCAAGGGACTGACATCTTTACAAAGCCACTTAGCAGGGAGAAGTTTGAGTACTTCCGTACTATGTTGGGAGTACATGGGATGAGCTTGAGGGGGAGTGTTGAGAGCTTTGATAGCCCAAGCTCATCTACATCTTCATCTATGGCAGTACATCATGAGCTTGAGAGGGGCTATTGAGATTCAGGCTCGATGTCAGCTTGTGCCAGTTGCACTGTGTGCTGGCATGTTAGGTAGTAACATGTGTGAGACATAAATGACCGCGTCCAGCTCTTCATAGTGGGTGGACATTAGCTAGGGTTAGTAGTGTGTGGACACAACACATGTAGTGTGTTGTAGCTTATGGATTATGGCTTTATGAATTGTGTGAGAAGGGATATGGCTTCTCTCTATGGTTAGGGTTTGCTTAATACATTAGGGTTTGCTCCTATGTGTGTGTCTCCTCTCCCTCTACCTGTTTTTTATCAAATTGGAGATGTGTAGCTCTTGGAGCTACCGAGGGGGTGTTGTGCCTAAACCAAGAAGGGAAAGAGATGATGATGCTCTTACCCATGTACCGCTTCCTTGCTTGTGTCTTCTTTCTTGTTTCTTGCCTTATTAGCTCTCACACAAACCAAAGCTTTGATACTATAAAGAGAATGGTGGGGAGAGGGAGAGGTTGAGTTCCTTGTTGCAAGCAAACACACGCATAAGAGAGTGCAAGGCACAAGAGAGAGAGATGGATGGCTGAATTTTCTTCTATCTTCTTCTCTTCTCTACAACCATATTACTAAAAGATAAGAGTACATACATAAAGGGAAAGTACTCTTCTATTATAACATACAAATGGTCGCGGTCCATAGTGTGATCCAGACTATATGAGCTGGCGCTATAACTATGCCATAACTCTAGTACTCCAAAGTGGGTATCACATAACTTGTCATCCACTGGTGGCATATCAACCATAATCTCACCAACCATGCCAGTGGAATAAGTGTGGAAGCTATCACCTAGGCAGGTCATCAATGTCTACCCACCACAGCACTAGTTGAGCTCGATATCTCAACATATAAGGTCAAGAATAACTTGAATGGATCAATGAGTAAGTATAAGGCAATATTGGTGGTTTACCAAAGATTATACATTCATTTTATGTGAAAAATAAAGATAGAAGGATCATGTTGCTAGTCATTTATGTGGATGGCTTAATTATCACTCGTGTGAGTGACAATGATGTTAACATACATGATGTCAGGAGGCTTTTGAAGAAAAAGTTAGGGGTGAAGGATTTGAGTAAGATGTGGTATTTCTTGGACATAGAGGTGGTGAGATCACATCATGGCATTTTGTTATTATAGAGATAGTATGGCTTGGATATGTTGTCCAAATAGGCTATAAGCTTATTTTTCGATGCCATTGGAGCAAAACAAAAAACTTTCCACGGCGGATACAAGTGAGGTTTTGGAGGACCCCACTAAGTACATGCGTATAGTGGGTAGCTTAATCTATATGCCTACCATTACTAGGCCAGACTTGAGCTATGTTGTTGGACTTGTGAGCCAGTTTATGCAGGCCCTAGGAAGCCACACTTGGACATGGCTAGACGGATTCTCAGGTACATAAAGTCCACAATTGATTCTAGACTGTTTTATGAGACGGACACCACGGAGATATAGTTACATGGGTACACAGATATTGACTGGCCTAGTAGTGTCACAGATAAGAGATCTACTAGCAGCTTTATGTTTTCTTTTGGGAGTGTTGTTGTGAGTTTAAGTATTAAGAAACAGCCAATAGTTACCTTGTTACATACAAAGGCAGAGTACAAGGGTGATGCTATGGTAGCTTATGAGGTAGCTTAGTTTAAGACGCTACTTGCTAATATGACTGAGCTCATTGGATAAGGCTATTATCATTTATTATGACAACATGAGTAGCATAGAGCTAGCTCGTAACCCAATATACCATGCTAGGATGAAGCACATTGAGGTACATTATCACCTTTTAAGGGAGAAGGTTCTAGCAACCAGGTGATGTAGATTTGGTATATGTCAGCATAGAGAATCAAGTGGCTAACATCTTCACAAAGGCACTTGGTACAGAGAAGTGCCATAGGTTTAAAATCTTACTTGGAGTATAGTGTGTGGAGTTGAGCTCAAGTGGGAGTGTTGAGATATCGAGATCAACTAGTGCTAAAGAGATTGATTACAGACATGGATGACCTACTTGGGTGAGAGCATCTGCACACTTATGCCACTGGCATGGTTGGTGAGATTATGGTTGATATACCGTGGGGTTGACGACAAGCTGTGTGATAGCCATATTTGGATTGTTAGAGTATGGCATAGGTATGGCACTAGCTCATATAGTTAGGTTTCATACCATTGTATAGGAGAGTAATTTCCCTTATAGTATGTACTCTTATCTCTTGATGCTAATATGTTTCTAACCATTTTATGTTATAGTAGGAGAGTACTTTCCCTTATATATTGTGAGCGAGAAGTTGGATAAGAATAACTTCCAAGCATGGAAGTTGAAGATGAATAATTTCCTTACAGGGAAAGGATATTGGGAGTTCATCATAGGTGATAGGAACCATAGATTGGTAAAGAAAATACCACCTCTCAAGTGTAGGCATATAAAGCATGGCATAAAAGAGATGTAAAGGTATTGTATTGGTTGTTTATCAGTGTGACATATTCTATGATTGTGCATATATACAAGATACATAAGGAGACTTGGGACACTTTGCTGAAGATGTACAGCACAAACACCTAAGCTAGGAAAATGTAGCTAAAGCAAGAGAGCCACATAATGTGACCAAATAACCTTGCTTCTATTGAATCACTAGTGTAGATAATGATGATCTAGTTTTGGTGACCTTGAATGGTCTTGGCAAGGAATACAATGAGTTTTAGGCCTTCATTGGAGTTTAAGAAAAGTTTCTTGATTTTTAGAAATTTATTACTCTTCCCATTAATGAGGAGATGAATATTGGGACAAGTTCATCCTCTGAAAATTTAAATAAGTAGGCATTCTACGTAGATACAGGTAGAGGTAGAGGCAGATTATCATCTAGAGGATGAGGTGGAGTCCATTTTGGAAACATAAATCTTGGATAGAAAATAACAACAAGAATCAAATATATATAAAAGTAGAAGAGGCCACTTTAGAGCTAGAGAGGCCGAGGTGGTTGGCAAAGAAATCAAAATATAAATAGCATAGAGTGCTATTACTATGGCAAACTAAGGCACATGGTAAAGGACTACTATAAGAAGTAGAATAATGTCAAAAGTGGAAAGTTACAGCTAGGCAACTATACACCATTAAGTAAATAGGGTGGTGATGAGATAGAAGGGACCAATTATTTATGATGCAGCATATGTTCAGTTCCACAATAGGAGATTTGTCAGGATATGTTTGGTGTGTAGATTTTGACACCTCTAACCACATGACCAGTCATGTGGTGAGTGGTTTAGAGATATACCAAAAATGCAAAAACCAAGATATATAGAAAGACGTGATGATACCACGCATCCCATTACATATGTGCATGGTGGCTCTAGTCTCTCCAAGCAGATCCTTGATGAGGAGCCTGGAATTCTCTTGATGGTTACTCTTGGTGCAAAAGAAGAACCAGGGTTGTTTTGAGAACATCTGTCTCAATGGTAGTTATGCCTGGTGCAAAGGAGAACCAAGTCTATTTTGAGGATAGTTGGAAGTGACCTAGGTGTATGTAAGTCTACAAGGGTTATTGACAGGTTCGGATATGATGGACATCTATAGCCCATCATTCTGCTTACATGGTGAAAGAAATATAAGATTTGGATCCCACTTATTTTGAGCAGGCACATGTTGAGAATAAAAAATGGAAAGATGCCACAAATGAGGAGATCAAAGCATTAGATACAAATGCAACATAGGAGTTGATACCTTTGCATGAGGAAAATAAGGCAATTGGATGTAAGTGGGTGTATAAGGTCAAGCATAACGTAGATGGATTAATGAGCAAGTATAAGAAAAGATTGGTGGTTTACCAAAGATTATACTTTTGAATCATGTTGCTAGTCATTTATGTGGATGCTTAATTATCACTTGTGACATTAATGTTAACATACATGATGTCATGAGGCTTTTAAAGCAAAAATTTAAGATGAAGGATTTGGGTAAACTTGGTATTTTTAGGACATTTAGGTGGTGAGATCACCTCATGGCATTTTGTTATTTACAGAGGTAGTATGGCTTGGATATATTTTCGATTTAAATAGGCTATAAGCCTATTTCAGTGCCATTGGATCAAAACACAAAGCTTTCCACAGATACATGTGAGGTTTTGGAGGACCCCACTAAGTACAGACGTATAGTGGACAACTTAATCTACATAATCATTACTATGCTAGACTTGAGCTATTTTGTTGGACTTATGAGTCAATTTATGCATGCCCTAGGAAGTCACACTTGGATATGGCTAGACAGATTCTCAGGTACTACACAAAGTCCACAATTGATTATGGACTTTTTGATGAGAATGACACAAATATACAACTACATGGGTACACAGGACAATCACTATTATTAATGTCAACCATGCAATGTGCTCAATCTATGTTCTTCTTAGGGATGAAAATTGTTGCTGAAACCCACTCGTGCTCGATCTCATACACAAATCCCACATCAATGATCTCTATTCTTTGACCATAAGTCCATACTTGGGCTTCATGTCATAGGCTTGTTGTGTTTTGATGTTCTTGCGCCTTTATTAATAAGTGGAATGTTGTGTTTCATCAGTTTTGAAGGAATTCCCTTCATGTTAATATACTTCTATGCAAAACCATGGAGGCTACCAACTCTCCTTCTTGCTCAAGGGTAAGGTCTTTGGCAAAAAATACCAGCTTAGGTTCTTCACTAGGGCCAACAAGGTTTACTTTCTTGACCTTGATGGGGCCATCATAAGAGGTATGAGGCTCTCCACCTAGGCTTCTTTGAGCCTTCTCCACTGTCCCCGTTATTGTAGGACAAAATATGTAGGCACTTTGCCTCAAATCTTTGAGCTCTTTGATTTTGGCTTCCTTCTATGCACCTCCCTTGATTTTGTTGAGTTTGCATGTAGTGGCTTGCCACAGGTTAGATTTCTTATTTTGGTGAAAGACTCCTCACATTTATTAGCCACTATATTGGCGTGAAGGGTGATCTTGTTTAGGCTAATTACCCTCCTTTATTTTGGAGTATGTCACATGTGAATCCACAGCCTTAACATAGTAAATTCAATGAAGATATGTCTCCATGGGGAGAACATACTTCTTACTTTTTGTGTGGTTTTCTCCTTCTTGGTTGATAATGCAAAAATGTCTTCTTTCACTAAGGAGTCATCCTCACTAGATGAGTCACTAGCTACCCTTTCTTTTCTCCTTCTTGGTCGGTAATGCAAAAGTAGCTTCTTTTGCTAAGGATTCATCACTAGAGGAGACACGAGTTACCCTTTGTTTGAAGTCAAAAGATCTCCCAACATCACAAATCATGAATAGGGAGGTTTTTTATATTTTATCTAGACTTGCAAACCTTGTTCTAGGATTCTATGGGGAAGAGTGTCCATGGTTTCCATAACATGAATCCAATCATCAAAGTCATTAGGCTTTAGAAGAGGCTCATAGTCCTAGTTCTCATCTTCACTATCTAACAACTTGTTGTAGTATTTATAAATGTTGTGGTGACCAAAGTAGTTAGGATGGTTATGTCAAACTCATTTGGCAAGAATGCCTTGACCCTATGGGATGAGTCTTCCTTGTTTTTAAATCTATTTTAAAGGACTTGTTACTTTATGTATGTAAATATGATTGGTTTCCCAATTTTGAACCAAATTTGCATCTCTCATGTAAGGACTTCTTCCAAGGATCATTGTGTATAACCCTTTTCTTTGGAAATCCATCACCATGAATGAGTGGTGATGGATCATAGTTTACAACTCTGTTCTCTATAAATCTATTACCATGAATGAGTGGTGGAAGCTTAGCCCAAAGGTCTTGATTTTTTACATCTTGCTTATAGTCTTGTTTCTTATCTTCACTATCCACCAAAAACTTGTTGTAATATTTACAAATATTGTGGACTGAAGCAATTTGGATAGTTGTGTCATACTCATTGGGCAAGAATGCCGCCTCAACCCATGGGAGAAGACTTCCTTTCTCTATTTTAAAGGACTTGTTACTTTTATGATTGGTTTCCCATCATGAGAACTAGCCTTACCTCTCTCATGTCTCATAGGCTTGCTTCCAAGGATTTGCTTCCAAGGATTGTAGTATATGACCCTCTTCTTTGGAAATCCATCATCATGAATGAATGGTGATGAATTATAGTGCATGACCCTCTTCTCTAGAAATCAATTACCACAAATGAGTGGTGGAATATAAACCAACCTTGTATCTCTCATGTATGGCCTTCTTCCAAGAATCATAGTGTATGACCCTTTTCTTTGGAAATCAATTAGTGACAGTGGTAATGTATCATAGTGTACAACCCTCTTCTATATGGAAATCCATTACTAATAATGAGTCATGGAAAGTTAGCTAAAAGGTCTTGATTTTTGCATCTTATGTTGAGAATGCAAGCTCATTGGGCTAGTGTGGATAATAGTCTAGCAGTGTTGGGACAATAATGGCCATGGCCAACTAGCCAAGTGTGTGTGGATATTAGGAATAGGCTATATTATGTGTGAACTTATCACTTGTAAAATGTACTAATTTTGGCGAAATGAAGAATGAAGCTAGCTATGGAGCTTCTCTACATTGTGTCAGATGAATTGACGAGAGACATTAGGGTTTATGTGTGTCCCCTTTGGTCTTTTCTATTCTCTTTTCATGGTATCAAAGCTTGGTGCTCTCATTTCTAGGGTTTTGTGAGTGTGAGAAAGAGTGGTGAAGAAGAAGCTATTAGGAGTAAGGAAGAAAATGTGAAGCACTTGTGTTGGAGACTCTGGAGCACACATAAACTATAGATCTAAAGCTAAGGCACTAGTGGTGAGTTTCCCTAACCGTAACCTAGTGGATTGCAGGTGATTGAAGGAGATTTAAGCCAAGGTGTGGCTGCCCTAAGCAACAAAGGTCATATTTTGTGAAGCCTTCCATAAAGCTTGGAGAGTGTGTTGGTGAATGTATTGCACACTGGCATAGGTATTGGCTCTTGGGCAAGTGTGGAGGTTCTTAAGCAATGCATAAGTAGTGTTTTTGATGCATAAGGTTCTAAGAAAGGAATTGAATGCCATTGGAAATTTCCTTACACCATTGTTGTGTAAACCCATGGCGTAGAAGGATAGTGTGTTAAAGGAAAACCAATTTTTGGCACCATCTATTGAGCATTTGCAACAAGTAATTGAAGCTATTTTGCTATTGGTTATCTCACACAAGCAGTAAATGGGAGCTGGCATGGTGACTTTCCCTACAAGCAGTAAATGGGAGCTGGCATGGTGACTTTCCCTACAACCAAGTGAGATATAGTTGTACTAGTGTCTTTGATGAGTCTTGAGAATACACTTGAAGCCAAGCACTGTCTATCTATAGTGTGGAGATCTTACAAGCAGGCTGATAGCTCTAGGAGATGTGCTAAGTGTAGCAAGTGTTAGAGTGTAACCAGTAGGTACATGAGCTATTCCAGCTTGGGTGTAATAATGAGCATAAACCCTCTAGAGAGTAGCCAACAACTAGGTTATTATGTGGTGATCTCCAAGAGTGCACAACAGAAAAAAACAAGATGGTCTCGCCTCCCTGAAAATCAACACAACTTGGATCTGAGGGGTCTACATGTAAACAAAGAGTTGACTGAGCTTTTGAAGTGGTCAAACCATGCAAATGTGATTTAAACTACCTTATTTAAGTCCTATACAAGTTTTGCAGAGCATAAGTAGTGAGCATAAGTAGTGAATAGCAATAGTTTATAGAGTTTACAACTCGTTCTAGTCAAAACAGAGTGCATCTCTCAACTACATTAAGCTTTGGCATATATGTGTATTGTCATGTGAATGGATGCAAGCATCAAGTATAATCATCATAGCATGTATTTGATCACTTGGTTAAAGATTTTGACATTGAATTATTGAGCAAAGAATCAAGGCATGGAATGTTATGATAGTGTATGAAAATGATAAGTTGCCTTTGGAAAATCGAGGCAAGCTTTGAGTTCATATGTGTATATGGGAGCATGTTTGATGAAAATACAAGTACTCAAACATGTGTATGATGTAGAGGATGTTTTGGATGTGTATGAGGGTGAGTCTGTGAATGTACATTGGTAATTATCCTTGATAGGTGTTATGTGTATGTGTGGTGAGTGGTGCGCATTGTACCGCATCACATTCAGTGATGCAGGTAACTATGCATCCTCTAGCAACATTGTCCTTTAGGCTTAACTCCTCACTTATGGTAACTATGCATCCTCTATCAATGCAAGTCATGGAAATGAAGAACATTTGTTTGCAATAAAGTATGTGATAGGTACTATAACTTTATGCATTGAAGGAGATGATACTTGGTACATGGATTTTGGTGCATTAAACCATATGACATGTCATGCATGGTAAATGGTTTGACAGGAAGATGCCCACATAAACACAATGACACGTGGTCTACTAGAAATGGTACGTAGCATCTCATTACTCATGTTGGTAGTGTGTCATTAAAGATGCATGATGGCAAAGTGAAGACAATGTTGGATGTATTGTATGTGCCATTAATCACTAAGAATCTTGCATCCATTCATCAAATGGTTGAGCAAGGATTATAAGTAAGGTTTAATGAGTATGGTTGCTTTGTTGAAGACTTCAAGAATGGATGTAATCTCGTTGCAAAGGGACCAAAGGAAGGAAGACTATTCACTTCGAATGCAGGTATTTTGGAGTTAAAATCAACCATGTTTTCACATAGCCATGGCATTTGGGATCCATCACAAACCCCATCCATAAATGATTTACAGGTATTATGTCATCTTCATTGATGTGACTATAGTAGAATGACATGGATCTACTTTTTGAAGGAAAAAAGTAAAGCAAGTTCAAAGAGTTCAAAGCATATGTTGAGAAGAAATATGGATAGTGGATCAAATGTTTGAGGACGTATGGTGGAGGTGAGTTCAACTCATGTGCATTTGATGATTTCTTGAGAGAGCATGGGATACAAAGATAACTTACATGCACGTACACACCTAAGTAAAATGGAGTTACTGAGAGGAAAAATAGTCACTAGTGAGATATAGCACAAGCCATGCTTAATGAGAACAGTATGCCGAATTACTATTAGTAGGCAGAAGTATGTGCAACATCAATGTACATGAGGCCTTGTAAAATTATTAAATAAACCTTGTGCATGGTCTAGTAAATTTAAATTATTCAAAAGATGGGATAGAAGAAATAATATCAAGACTAGAACCGTGCTTGAATTGAGTGGAGTTGAGAATAGTTAAACTCAAATTCATGCAACTTGTTAGGTGAAAAGGGGGATTGTGGGCCACCTGACACTTGGCAATTGGTGGGTGCATGTCTTGTGCCCCCTAACCAAGCATAAATATCCATCTCCCTCTCATTTTTTCCATGCCTACTTTTGGGAGCTTTATGCTATCATATTTAGGATAACTAGTGTGAGTATTGGGTACAGTGGTTAGTATTGGCACTTAGGACTTGACAATTGTGCATAGTTTTTACAAAGTTGGGCTCCTAGCCTTTCAATCTAGTGGAGAATCAACTCCTTACGGCCCTAAGTCAACACATTCAAGCATATATCAAGGTTGGTTATATCATGCCTTACGCAAATATTTGAATTTTAGAACTACAATTGGTACTTTCTTCCATTTTGAATTGAAATAGTTAAAATTTAAATTTTTTCCTTGTATTTAAATTATCTATGTATTAATAAAGAAAATAAAATAATTAGTTAGTTCATTTATATCACTTTTGGACCTTAAATTACCCTTAGTTAAATATTAAATGGGAGAAACACTTAGATTCATTTATTTAGATTAATTTAGTCTCAGAAAAACTCATAGATAATTTACAAAGAAAATTGGGAATAGAATATTGTCTATGTGGCCTTTCCATGGGTGATTGCAAGATCAGGGTGCCCAGTTTTTTCCACTCAGGCATCTTGTAAACAGTAAAAAAACAGGCATTTGTTTACCTTTAGTGGCTAATCAAGTATTTCAATTATGGGTGGGTGAGTACTTGTTTGGTTCCACCGATTCCAGTGGTAGGGTGGTGGCTAACCCATGGGCCGGATGGGGTTAGGCTGGAATCAATGGAGTTTTAATAATCAAACTGAAAAATCTTAGGATTATGCTAGGATTCGAGTAACTATTTAATTCCCTGATAAATTTTCCAATTGAGTGGATCAACGGCTATGTTGCCGATCTTGATTAGGAAAAAAGCATTGAAATTACTCAGATGATCAAATTATATCAGTGATAGTTTCCTTTTATCTGGTTTATTCAGGTGAAAGATAGTTTAGAATTGATCTCGTTAGAAAAATCTGTTAAGAAAATTCAAAAAGGTGAATCGTCCCCGCTTTCCGGGCATGGGAAATTTTCCCGGTTTCGGTTTTCGGAGTGACCACCAGCCGTCTCGTGCTCAGACATTCGTGGGGCGAGGCCTCGAGTGAGAAACCCTGCCCCACGCATGAGGCCGCTACACGGAGGGGGCAGAGGGATCTCATAGTTGGTATCAGAGCGAAGTTGAAAGCTAATAAGGATAAACAAATTCTTATCAGAAATTGATAATAAAAACTCAGAAAAAGCATTTTTCATAATATATTTTCATTCCGTAAGCTTCTTTAATGAAGAATTTTTAATCAAAGAAATTATTTTTATAGATGGAAGTTCCCTATTTATTTGGTATTCCCGACCTCACCCGGTCTCAAGATATGACTGCATTCGCCTTCAAGCATCTCATTTCTTCCGCTTCAATCGAACAAGCCGAGTTAGACTCGCACGCCATTTCGAGGATTTATATTTTCCTAACCCAGTGGAGAAACTACAGCATAAGTGGTTTGCAGGGTAGTATGTCCACGCCTCTTGCGACCGCCATGTAATGCTGTGGTAGAACCTCTCATTGGCTATGATTCTGTTAAAACTAAAAATGGTGCATGGTGTCATTCTATATCATTCGACGCCTCAGAATTTCAGACTTTCATGCCAAGTCTACAGAATCCTTAGTTGTTTTATTCCTAAGGAGAAAATAATAGCTCCCTTGTCAGTAAGTGAACGTTTGTATCAGGACATGGCTATGGCCCAGTACCGTCATCTTATGCGACTCCCGAGGAGATTTTGAATTTTAGAGCCGCGAGCTGCTCTATGTACATATTGCAACTTTTATATAAATATAGAAATGTTTTCTGAAGAAAATTTCCCTGTTGTATAAGTGATTGTTTACGGACGATCTGATAAAGAAAAATCTGTTATCGGACATATGTCATAGATCTCCAATAAGATCATTATCTTGTTTAAGAAATTGTTTTCCGAACCTCTTAAGTCTTAGGATCTCGTGGATGATATCAAAATAAAAATTTAATAATATATAAATTTTTGGCAGAATCATGAGACGAGGAAATCGTGGCCGTCAGCCAGACCCTCTCTCTGAAGATGATGAGCTTGACCCTGATGTCCGCAAGGCTCTTCATAGGACTCAGCCAGGACCCTTCAAAGGAGAAGGGGAGAACCTGGGTGAGGCTATGGAGAAATGGGTGGAAGCCATGGAAGAATATTTTGATGTCATAGGCTACAATGATGAGCGGAGCAAAATGGCTCTTGCCCAGCTGAAAATAGTGAAAACAGCCAGGGTAGCATGGAGGAACCACTGTGACACCAACTGTCTGGACAGAAATATGCAGTCCTGGAATGACCTAAAAACCTATTTAAGAAAGAGATTTTGTCCCCCTGGATTTTTGGAAATCAAAATGAATGAATTCTTAGAGCTAAAGCATGAGAGCAAAACCATCGAGGAATATCACCAGGCCTTTGCTCTTCTACTCAAATATTCACCACCTCTAGATGAAGAGCAACTCATGGCCAGGTTCATTCGGGGAATGAACGAACCCTTGGACACACTGGTAAAAAATGCCAAGCCAGTTTTGATGGATGAAGCAGTAAGAATGGCAAAGGATTTTGCCAAAGCCTTTGTAGTAAAGGTCCCACCAAAGCCTGCACCCTCTAACTTTAAAAGATTCCAAGCCCAAGGAAGTACTTCAAACTTTCCACCCTCGAAGAGGCGCAAGGCCCGAATCATAACCAGGATGTAGGAAGGTTCCGAAGTGAAAGAAGACCCTTCCCCTAGAATACTTTCTCAGGAGCCCCACCTCTTTCAAGAAATCAGAGGGATGAGCTCAGAAGTGAAAACCAATGTTTTGGATGCCAAGGTTTTGGTCACCAACTGAAAGACTGCCCGACTCCTGCCATGTCAAGGGGACAGGGAAGTCAAGGACCTCGAGTTCAGAGACCAACCCCTTCATACTAGTCTAATCAAGGTCTGTCTTGCCCAAGCCAGGGAAACCCTAGAAGAACTCCAGTAGCCCAGCCATCTGCCTCTGTCCAGAGCAACCTCAGAACTCCTTCCCAGAACTGGGGTAACCAAAGAGAAAGAGTTCCACCTCAGACTGCAGCAGCAACCAGAGTAGTCACAATTTCAGATGTAGTAGAAGAGGAAAGAGGGCAGATCTATGCTGCAATTGAAAACCAAGGGCCTAACCATCAGTTCTTAGTCATCCATACTCCAGCAGAGTATCAGGGTAAGCCTTTTAAGCTTTTGATTGATTCATGCAGTTCTCATTCATTCATTTCCCCTAGATGCTTGCGTAAGGTAGTCTTAGAACAGAAATCAGGGAAACCTATGCAAGTTGAATTGGCTAGTGGGAAGATTCTTTTCACTCACCATGAGACAGATCTTATCCAGTTCAATCTAGATGGTAATGTAACCGACTGTCAGTTCAAAGTCTTACCTCTGGGAGTTTTTGACGGGATCCTTAGAATGGATTGGCTCCACAAAAATCAAGCTGACATATACTGTCACAATGGAACCATTTCCTTCCATGACCTTCACGGGAACAAAGTTCAAGGAACTGGAGTTTTCGGATCCCCAGACCTTCAGTTAGTAAAAGCTTGCAGGTTGCTGAAATTTATGTTATCAAAATGAACCTAGTAGACTCAAAGCTTAAGGCTAAAGAACCAGAATGGTTAAGTGAATTTGATGACCAGCAGAACTAACTGAAATGCCTCCAATTCGGGAAGTAGATCATGTGATTGAATTGACCCCGGAGCTCAGCCACCAATAGCCCTGCGTACGTATAAAATGCTAGTTCTTGAAGCCATCGAACTCAAGGAATAGCTTAGACAGCTATTAGAACAAGGGTTTGTAAGACCCATTGTTTCACCTTGGGATGTGCCAGTTCTCTTTCAGAAAAAGAAAGATGGAATGCTTAGACTCTGTGTAGACTATAGAGGTCTAAATCAGCTGACAGTTAAGAATAAGTATCCTATCCCAAGAATTGATGAGCTTTTGGACAGGCTAAATGGAGCCCAGATCTTCACAAAGATAGATCTCAAATCTGAGTATTACCAGATCAGGATCAATGATCAAGATATACCAAAAACAGCCATCAATACTCGCTATGGGCATTATGAATTTACTGTCATGCCATTCGGATTAACTAATGCCCCAGCTACATTCAATCACCTAATGCAAGACATCCTCAAAGAATACTTGGATGATTTTGTTCTAGTTTTCTTTGATGACATTCTGATTTACTCAAGGAATGCAACTGACCATGAGACTCATGTCAGAAAAGTTCTTGCGATTCTAAGGAAGCACCAACTCTTTGCAAAAAAGAGCAAATGCACTTTCTCTACCAACCATGTTGAATACTTGGGCTTTCTGGTATCCAAAGATAGAATTTCTCTAGATTTCGCAAAAGTCCAAGCAGTCTCATAGATTGGCCTGAACCAAAGACAGTGAAAGAAGTTAGAGGATTCTTGGGATTGACTGGTTGGTATAGAATTTTTATACCAAAGTATGCTCTCATAGCTTCCCCCCTGACTAAACTTCTCAAAAAGAATACCCCATTTCAATGGTCTGCCAGGTGCCAGAGCGCTTTTGATAAGCTGAAGACCACCTTGGTAACCAGTCCCATTCTGAAGCTGCCAGATTTCTCTCTACCCTTTGAGGTAGTAACTGATGTAAGTGGTTTTGCCCTAGGAGGTGCACTCATGCAGGAAGGTCATGCAGTGGCCTATGAATCCCGAAAGCTCAGAACGCATGAGAGGAATTATGCTGTTCACGACCTGGAATTACTTTCAGTAGTTTATGCCTTAAAGTTGTGGAGACATTACCTACTGGGAAAAAGATTCACTTTGATGAGAACAGACCATCAGAGTTTAAAGTGGATATTCACTCAGAAGGATCTCAACATGCGCCAAAGAAGGTGGATGTAGATCCTACAGGAATTTGATTTTGAAATTAAGTACCGCCCAGGCAAAGAAAATGTGGTAGTAGATGCCCTCAGCAGAAAAGCCTCCTTGCTTGCAATTACTGTAATATCAAATCCTTTGATTATTGAAGCAAGAGAGAAGATCATGCAGGATAGATTCTTTGGCCCTATTGCTACCCTACTTATGTAGGAAAGCAAAACTCCACAGGAGTTGAACAGAGTTCAAGGGTACAGCTTGGATGATGGCATTATGTATTTTAATGGCAGGCTATGCATTCCCAATGATGAGGGAACCAAGGACCAAATTCTGAATGAAGCCCATGACAGCCTTATAGCAAGACATCCAGGTTTCATCAAAACCTACATGTCTGTAAAGAAAAGCTTCTTTTGGCCTGGTCTGAAAAAGGATGTACTGAATCATGTACATCAATGTCCGAAATGCCAGAAAGTCAAAGCTGAAAGAGTAAAAATGCCTAGGAAGTTACATCCATTAGACATCCCCCAGATGAAGTGGAAATGTATCAGTATGGACTTTATTACTGGATTACCTTCACTGTAATCAGGTTACAACTCTATTTTCGTGGTAGTTGACAGACTAAGCAAAGTTGCCCATCTGATCCCAGTAAAAGAAACCTACACTACAGTGGATGTGGCCAGAGTGTTCCTCAAAGAAATCTTCAGATTGCATGGCCTACCCAAGAGAATAGTAAGTGATCAAGATCCCAAGTTTACTTCAAGGTTCTAGACTGCATTTTTCGAAGCAGTGGGGGGAACTTTCTTGGATCTCAGCACAGCTTATCACCCTGAGATCGATGGTCAAACTGAAAGGGTAAACCAAGTAATCGAAGATATACTTCGGTCATGCTATGGCAGAGAACCCAAGAAATGGCTAAGCTATCTGTACCTAGTCGAGTTCGCCTGCAATGCTTCTTATCACCGAAGTATCGGGATGAGCCCTTTTAAAGCTCTGTATGGATAAGATTGCTTAACTCCATTAACTTGGTTCGACCCATTGATTAGGGTCGAGATATCCAAACAGATTCTTGACGACATGGAGCAGCAGATGCAGTCAATTCGTAAAGATATTAAAGCTGCCCAGGATCGACAGAAGCAGTATGCAAATAAGAAGAGGATAGACAGAAAGTTTGAAGAAGCAAATATGGTCTTCATTTGAGTACCGCCCAAAAGAAGTTCTTTATCTCTTGGGAAGTACAAGAAGTTATCCCCCAGATATTATGGGCCATATCTGATTACAAAAAAAGTAGGTGACTTAGTGTACGAGCTTCTTCTGACTCCTTTTCTTAAAGTTCATAATGTATTTCATGTAAGCCTTCTAAAGAAATATGTGCCAAGTCCAAATCATGTACTTGATGATGAAATCCTAACCTCCTCAACCCAAGGGCAGATGGAACTCCAACCTGAAGAAATTCTTGATGTTCGAGAAAAGATTCTCAGGAACAGAATTCTTAGAGAAATATTGGTAAAATGGAAGTTCTATCCTTTTGAAGATGCCACCTAGGAGAATGAAGCCAATCTGTTGTTGCGGGTTTACCCCCAGTTTGCGAGATGAGAGCATCTTGCGTTTTTCAAGTGGGAGTTTCAAGTGGGAGAGAATGTAAGATTCCTCCCCAGGCTCTCAAGATGTCCAGCATCTTCCCCTGTAATCAAATCCCTCTTCAAAAATATAAAAGATCTTGTTTCTACCAGTTTTGGCCTAGAGAGAGAAAATCTTTTAGAGAGTGATAATTTAATTTTTAAATATTTTTGGATAGAAAAATACCTCATCTTATTAAAATAAGTTCCCTTGAAACAGAAGTTCAAAAAGATTTTTAGAAGGTGCATTAGAAATTAAGTATAATCTGTTCAAGAGGCATTATCCTGGGGGTGAAGATTTTTTCGAAATTTTAAGTTAAGGTTCCTATGGACCAATAAGATTCATCCAAATGTAGGGAGGAGATAAATAGAAGAATAAAAGAAAAATCCCCCAAAAATGAGTAAATACTCACATAAGATGAAGAGTTGACTAAGGACAAGGTTAATAGTTAAAAAAGATAGATATTTAAATGAAATGATGCATTTTTAACACCTCAGTATGGGGGAATTCCCCTCATGAAGGAGGCACCTATTTCACATGCTTGAATGAGTTTTAAACTCCCAAATAATGAGATATTTTTATCTCTCCTCTCTCCTGTTTCAACTAGATCTAAAAAGTGAGCAAGACTGATCCAAAAATGGTCAAAAAATTGACCAAACTGATCTGGAAAATTCTAGAATCAGTTGGCTTGATTAGAAGCTCACTTTTTCCTATAAATAAAAGCTTTCCCCTTTGTTGAAACTCAATAGTATTTTGCACTGTTACCCTGCTTCTCCCAAGTGTCAAAAACAGTGAATTTTACTCATAATTCATTAGTTTTTGACCTTCCCTCTTCCAAAAGATTGGTGGCCACTCTTGTTTCCAAACAAGAGTAGAACCCTCAAACGATCAAGCCAAAGGAAAGCTCTCAAATTCCTTAGTAAGTTGGAGATTCTTCTCTTTTCCATTCATTTTATGGTTTTTTATGGTTTTTATGATTTTTGTCTTCTCTAAATTGCAAATGATGTTATTCCTCATTGAAAAAAGGCATTCCCCTCTCTTCCTTAGTAAATCCAACCATTCTTATCCTAGATGAATGATTAATGAATAAAATCAAGTTTTTCATAATATTTCTCTTTTATTGTTTACATTAGAATGATTTAAATACTCTTGGTAAATTTTTAATTAATTTTAGTAAGTTAAAAATTAAAAAATGATCAGCCATACAAAGGAGATTATGGCAATTTTTTTTGAAAAATTGTGAAATAAATTTTATCTTTTATTAATCAAAAAGAGTAATCCCCATCGTTAGAGTATTCTAAAAGTGTCATTTTCATTCATATATAAAAAGATGCATATTGATTAATTTTTATAAAAGAATGATTTTCAATAGTTTTAAATTCTATGAAACATACTTATTGATAATTTTTTTATGAAAGTGTTACTTTCTTCATTATGGATTTTTATGCTTAAAATAATGCATAAAAGTTTTTTTTTATTACAAAAGAGTTACTTTCATCATATTGATTTTTATGCATAAAAGAATATTTTTGTTATTATAAAAGTGTTACTTTTATCATTATTGATTTCTATGCATAAAAGAATATTTTTTTATTATAAAAGTGTTACTTTTATCATTATTGGTTTTTATGCATAAAAGAATATTTTTGTTATTATAAAAGTGTTACTTTTATCATTATTGATTTCTATGCATAAAAGAATATTTTTTATTATAAATTGTTACTTTTATCGTTATTGATTTCTATGCATAAAAGAATATTTTTTTATTATAAAAGTGTTACTTTTATCGTTATTGATTTCTATGCATAAAAGTATGCATAAAAGAATATTTTTTTAATCATAAAAAGTGTTACTTTTATCATTATTGATTTTTATGCATAAAATATTTTTATATATATTAAAAGTGTGATTTTCATCATAAATGATATTTATGCATAAACATATGCATAAAAGATATTTTTTTATATATTAAAAGTGTGACTTTCATCATAAATGATTTTATGCATAAACATATGCATAAAAGATATTTTTTTATGTTAAAAGTGTGATTTTCATAATAAATCATTTTATGCATAAAAGATATATTTTTTATATTAAAAGTGTGATTTTCATCATAAATGATTTCATGCATAAAAGAAATTCTTTTATATTAAAGAGTGATTTTATTACAAATGATTTGTATGCATAAAAAATATTTTTTTTATATTAAAAGTGTGACTTTCATCATAAATGATTTTATGCATAAATGGATGCATAAAAGAAATTCTTTTATATTAAAAGAGTGATTTTATTATAAATGATTTGTATGCATAAAAGATATTTTTTTATATTAAAAGTGTGATTTTCATCATAAATTATTTTTATGCATAAACATATGCATAAAAGATATTTTTTTTTAATTAAAAGTGTGATTTTCATCATAAATGATTTTATGCATAAACCTATGCATTTTTTTATATTAAAAGTGTGATTTTCATCATAAATGATTTTTATGCATAAATGAAATTCTTTCATGATAAAAGAGTGATTTTTAACATAAATGATTTTTATGATGATAAAAGTGTGACTTCATCAGAATTAGATTTTTTGCATAAATAGATGTATATAGAATGATTATATTTGAATAAGGGTTCTCATAATCCTCTGTTTAATTTTCGCAAAAATTAGAAAAATGAATAAGTAGATAATCTGTGAGAAGAAATGCTACCGTCTCATATTCACTAAGATGGTAATGAGAAAATTCAATTAAACTATCGAAGTCGAAGATCGAGATAAATGATTATTTTATTCCTCATAAGAAATTCATGTTTTTAGAAATCTGTAAACAAATATTCGTCGAACAAAATTTAGAAAACGAGAAATTGAAATAGTACCTTTCGAGAAAGATAGTTTAGGAAGAACCTTTACAGACCCAAACTCTGATTTCAGACTATTGAGACCAAGACTAATTCCTTCGTCAATTTCAATCAATGACGATGTGCCCAGTTCTGGAAAAATGTACTCAAATCCCCCACCGAATCTGAAACTAAGTTAAGACTTTTGATTTTGATCTGAGGATCAAGTTAACAGAATTCAAGGAATTCTGTTTGGAATTCAAACCTGGATCTAGAAGTACTGGGATACGAATTTAAGATTTATTCATGGTATTCAAACAAAATCAAAACTGTAAACTTGCATAGAAACCTTGTTTTCTTAAAGGACTAGAGGAAGCATTTGGCATATATGTTTATCTAAGGGAAGTTCGGTTGCAACAGCTGGCGGGGAGTGTTTGAGGGCGGCAAAAACCTACCTAGGTCTTGACCAACCTGGGTATGGTGAAAAATGGTGTGCTTCCAGTACGATGGGCGAGGGCCGACGAAGCGGTCCCTGAGTGAAGTACCAGGAAACCTAAGGAGGATCTTGGAGAGTTCTGACCAGGCGATGCACAGGCTCGCAGTGCTTAGGACACCCATTCGTATGTCGAGGAAGATATATATATGTATGTTGATGAAATGATTATTGTAATCTGTTACTGGATCTCGTTGTTGACCACCCGGTCCCAACGGAGAGTCCAGAGTGGTACTGTTTTTGTGAAACAAAGGATTGAATGGAAATTTTGAATTATGAAATCTGTGAGCATATCTGTTTTTGTCAATGGATTATTTTTATATTAAAGTTTTAAAGAGGAGTGTGTGCGTATCTGTTTTCTAAAGCTAAAGTTAAGAAAGGCATTTCAATTATGGGTGGGTGAGTACTTGTTTGGTTCCACTGATTCCAGTGGTAGGGTGGTGGCTAACCCATGGGCCGAATGGGGTTAGGCTGGAATCAGTGGAGTTTTAATAATCAAACTGAAAAATCTTAAGATTACGCTACGATTCGAGTAGCTATTTAATTCCCTGATAAATTTCTCAATTGAGTGGATCAACGGCTGTACCTGATCTTGATTAGGAAAAAAGCGTTGAAATTACTCAGATGATCAAATTATATCAGTGATAGTTTCCTTCTATCTGGTTTATTCAAGTGAAGGATAGTTTAGAATTGATCTGGTTATAGTTTAGAATTGATCTCGTTAGAAAAATTCGTTAAGAAAATTCAAAAAGGTGGAATCGTCCCCGCTTTCCGGGCATGGAAAATTTTCCCGGTTTTGGTTTTCGGAGTGACCACCAGCCTAGTCTCGTGCCCGGACATTCGTGGGCGAGGCCTCGAGTGAGAAACCCTGCCCCGCGCATGAGAGGGCTGCTTCCGCTGTCAGCCTACCGGGAGTTCGGTGCGCGGAGGGGGCAGAGGGATCTCACAAAAATATTCAAAGGTTTGTTCAGTCCCCTCGAATGAACCTGTCCATCAACTGTTCTTCATTGGCGAGTATTTGAGGAGGAGAGAAAATGCTTCGTGATATACTTCAATAGTTCTGCTCCCCTGGGTTAGCTCTAAGAATTCGTTTATCTTTGTTTCTAAAAAGCCAAGAGGACAGAACCTCGTCCTTAGGTAAATTTTAAGATCATTCCATGTCTGGGTATTTCGATCCAGATGGTTTGTCTCGCAGTGGTTTCTCCATGCCACTCTAGCTATTTCTACTATGTTCAGCCTTGCAAGAGCCATTTTACTCTTCTCATTGTACCCAGTGACATCAAAGTACTCTTCCATTGCTTCGATCCACTTCTCCACAGCCTCGCCCAAGTTTTCCCCTTCACCCTTGAAAGGCCCAGACTGCGAACTATGAAGAGTTTTACGAACATCCAAGTCGAGCTCTTCCTCATCGAGTTGGAAGTTATCATTTCTACCACGACGACCTCGATCCATGTTCCTATCAATACAAAATCTTGTTGAGTTCCTTTATTTATGATTCAAATCTGATTTTTGATTCATCTGATTCTAGGGTTCTTTAGATAGGTCGGCTCCCCACAAAATCGTGGGATAAAGATACTTGCATTATCAGATAACAATTCATTCAGAACATATCATTCATATCTTTAACATAATAATGGTCTATTAGACCAAAATTTCCATCTGAATAGTACTCCATGGGGGATTTCAATTTTATAGATTTTTAATTTGTCATCCCCTAACTTGATCCACTAGGTCAAGAGTTAACAGTAGCAATCTGTCAGCACAATCCACTAATCTCATTGTGTGATTTGCTGAAGTCATTATCGTCATTCTAGTTACGAGCATCAACACAGGGACTCGTCCCATTTATCCTCATTGTGGTTTTGCTCAGTTTATCGCTTTTCGATCCAAAATTTTAGGAATCATCATTTTTCAATAAGAATCCAATTCAACTCATCAGTTCTCAATCAGAATTTTAAAATCATATCAACCACATTCGAATTCATCATCTGGATAGCATTTTAGCTTATAATTTCAAGATCTTAGATTTACTCGTATATACTGCCAGTATAAAGAGCTGCAGTTATATCCTCGGTATAAACGGGTAGTCACGGTCCTTGGAACTATAAGGTAAATACCATCATGTCTAAGCCTCAAGCAAGTCAGAAATTCCATATAATTGCAGTACTTCCATCTGAAGACCCAATTATCAATTTATGGATTTGAGTCTGAATAAAAATTTGTATGAATTTTATCACACAATTACAACCCTTTACTTCTTCTTCATAAATTTTTGACATTTTTGGCTTCTTGGTTGATCCACATTAGCCAAATTTTCTCTGATACCAACTGTGAAATCCCTATCCCCACCGCGCAACGAATTCAGGGGTGCTAGCAGCAGTAGCACTTCTTACACGGGGCAAGTCCCTCAATCGGGGCCTCGCTTACGAATATTCGGACAGAGACTAATCCATCGGTTCTTCCAAAACCGAACCCGGAAAAACTTCCCTTGCCCGGAAAGCACGGGTGATTCCTCCAGGATAACGTTTCTCTAACGTAGTCAAAAGCCTTAACTAACAGAACTGATCTGACCGAACCCGTAAGTCCCATAGTCAGATCAGGAAAAAGATTGCACTTGGATCAGAGACCAATGCTTTTTTTCTCATTAAGATGCACAGCCGTTGATTCTTTTCCATAGAACAATTTTTGTTCGAGATTTACTTCATCTATCGTACCATAGCAGAATTGAGTCTCAATTTAGGGATCCATCAGTCCAGCCTAACCCTATCGAGTCCCATGGGTTAGCCAACCGCCCAACCACTGTAGTG
This sequence comes from Cibotium barometz, assembly GCF_041138505.1. Classification (NCBI taxonomy): domain Eukaryota; kingdom Viridiplantae; phylum Streptophyta; class Polypodiopsida; order Cyatheales; family Cibotiaceae; genus Cibotium; species Cibotium barometz. The sequence goes on along the minus strand of NC_141048.1, from coordinate 52,166,230 downwards.
ATGGGATCCAATTAGAAATTTGGTTAGGTTTTGTCTCGGGTACCAGGGAAAAGAGTTCCCAGGCCCCCTAACCAGATATTCATGCAAACTTAAAACAAGTCACACCACTTACACACCCAATATGAAATTGCCTTTTTTACAGAATCAACTATCTTTAAAAACAATCATTTAATGAAACCATTGACTCACTGATCATAAGCCTCAAAATCTTTGGTTAAATCCTTATTTCCAATCATTCCTTCATCAGTGTACCTATGGCATCATTGGCAACCAGAACGCTCACCACCTGTCCACTCAAGGGCCTTTTCGATAGTTCCTAGCTCATAGGTAACCGGCAATATATTCACATATCAAAATGGAAACTCCGTTGAAGATTAGCAAGATCAACCAACGGATCCATATTAAAGGGCCATGGACTCATCCGTTGAGAACCAGCAAGGTCAATCAACCATATCCATACCCGAATTCAGAAAACAACTCTTACTCCTTGTTCCAATATCTTCCACGATGCATGTGTGGGTATCGTCTATGACCCAGAGCCCGAGCACCGTATGGTCAGCACCCTCTAGGATCCTTCGCAGGTGACCTAGCGCTTCACTCATAGGTCGCTTCCTTGGTCTCTCATCCATTGTACCGGAAGCTCACCATTTTAATCGAACCGAGGCTGGTCAAGACCTCGGCCGACCTTGCTATGCGAGACGTCCTCCATTGACTCTCCGTCAGCTGTTGCAACTTAATTGATTAGGTCTCCACCCACCACGACCTCATTCACAAGACGGTCAAAATGCTTCCCCAACATTCTTGACATAAAACATTCATTTAAAAACAGATCATAAATACAGTTTCTATAATGAACTCTCGTCTTTCCACATTGTTCCACATCAACCACATTATTTAAGTCCACAACCATTTCACATGTATTCCTATTCTCATCCAATCACATCATTTTCATCTCATCACATCTTTCCTCAATTTATCCTCATCAGATCTCATCCACTCGCACCTACCCATATCCACATCTCATCACATCACATTCATTCACATCTCATCCATTCAAACCACATCACATTCACTCACAACTCATCCATTCATTTTACCTCACATCTCATTCATTCACATCTATCCCGATTCACATCCCATCACATCACATTCATTCATATCCATCACATTCACATTCATTCATATCCATCACATTCATTTGCATCACCATTATATCACATCACTTCTATCCACATCATATCTCATTCATACACATCTCATCTCATTCATCCACATCCATCCAATCGTTCACATGTACGACTACTCATATCTATCCATACATTCATATCTATCACTTCACATCCACATATATTCGTGTCACATCACATCACATTCTTTCACATACACATCTATATCCGTTCTTTTACATACATCCACATCCATTCTTTCACATACTCATTCACATCCATTCTTCACATACACATTCACATATATTCTTCTCATACACACCCTTATCCATTCTTTCACATACTCATTCACATCCATTCCTCACATACACTTTCACATTCATTATCATCACATATATTCACTCACATCCCATATCATTCATTCGCATCCCATATCATTCATTATCATCACATATCATTCACTCACATCCCATATCATTCATTTATATTCTGATTCACGTGACATCACATCTCATCCATTCATTCACATTTATCTGATTCACATCGCATCTCATCACATCTATCCACCTCATCACCTCTATTCACATCACATCCATCCATCCATCCATTCCCATCTATCTGATTCACATCACATCTCATCACATCTATCCACATCACATTCTCACATCACTTCATATCACATCCATCCATCTATTTATTCACATATGTCTGATTCTCATCACATCTATTCTCATCACATTCATTTAAACATAGAATTTAAGAGAATTCTAATTTTTGATATAAAGATTCTTTACGTATCTATTTATGCATAAAATCAACTTCAGTGGGAATAACACTTTTAACAAAATCCTTTTTTGCATAAATTTAATTTTTAAGGAAAATAACACTTTTAAAATAAAAATAAATCCTTTATGCATCTTTCCATGCATAAAATCAATTTTAATGAAATTACCACTTTTGGAATAAAAATAAATCTTTTATGCATCTTTCTATGCATAAATTCAATTTTAATGAGAATAAAACTTTTGATATAAAAATAAATTCCTTTATGCATCTTTCTATGCATAAAATCAAAATTAATGAGAATAACTCTTTTGAAATAAAAATAAATTTCTTTACGCACCTTTCTATACATAAAATCAAAGTTAATGAGAATAACTCTTTTGAAATAAAAATAAATTCCTTTATGCATCTTTCTATGCATAAAATCAAAATTAATGAGAATAACTCTTTTGAAATAAAAATAAATTCCTTTGTGCATCTTTCTAAGCATAAAATCAAAATTAATGAGAATAACTCTTTTGAAATAAAAAAATAAATCTTTTATGAGAGAATAACTCTTTTGAAATAAAAAATAAATCTTTTATGCATCTTTCTATGCATAAATTTAATTTTAATGGGAATAACACTTTTGAAATAAAAATAATTCTTTTATGCATCTTTCTATGCATAAAATCAAACTTTAATGGGAATGACACTTTTGAAATAAAAATAAATCTTTTAGAACACACAAACGGAAGGAATTACTCTTTTAGAATAACCTAATGATAAACTTTAGCTCCACAAAAATTTAAAAAAATTTTGCCATAACCTCCTTTGTATGGCTGACCATTTCTCAATTTTAACATTCAATTTATGACTTGAATTAATCCAATTTGAATTCTAATATCTCTAATCTACTCCATTTTTAAAAAATTAAGAGAGTAAACAATGAAAAGAGTTTAATCAATCATTTAATTAAACTTTCTAGGATTAAGAAGGGCTGAATTGTAAAGAAGAGAAGGGGGTGGCCTTTCCATCAAGGCATAGCATCAGATTTTAATTCAAACATTTTCAAAGCATAAAATTTAAGAAAACCATAGATTTAAAATTCACAATAAGTAAGAATTAAGCTTACATGGAGTTTGTAAGCTTTCCTTTGGCTTGAGGGACTGAGGATTCTACTCTTGTTTATAACAATAGTGGCCACCAGTTATTTTGGAGAGGATTTAGTCAAAAATAATTGAATTATCAAGTGAATTCAATGTATTTGACTATGAGGGGGAGTAGAGTAACAATGCATAAACACTATTAACCTTTTACAAGGGGGGAGGCTTCTATTTATAGGAAAAAGTGAGCCTCTAACCAAGCAAACTGATTCTAGAATTTTCCAAATCAGTTTGGTCACTTTTTGACCATTTTTAGGTCAAGTTAGCTTTTTTTGGATCTAGTTGAAACAAGAGAGAGGAGAGATGAAAATATCTCATTATTTGTGAGTTTAAAACTCATCCACACATGTGAAATAGGCGCCTCCTCCATGAGGGGAATTCCCCACATTGAGGTGTCAAAAATGCATCATTTCCTCTAAATATCTCTTCTTTTTTAACTAATAAACCTTGTCCTTAGTCAACTCTTCATCTTATGTGAGCATTTACTCATTTTTGGGGGATTTTCCTTTTATTCTTCAATTGATCTCCTCCCTACATTTGGATTAATCTTATTGGTCCATAGGAACCTTAATCCAAAATTTTCAAACAATCTGGACCCTCAGGCTATGGTCCTTTTTACCTATTTTAAATTTATTCCAATTGCACACTGGAAAGTTCTTTTTGAATTCTTGTTTCAGGGAAAATCATTTTAATAAAAAGGGATATTTTTCCATCTAAAGATATCTGAAAATTGAATTATCTCTCTCTAGAATATTTTCTCTCTCTAGGCTAAAACAGAGAGAAACAAGATCTGTTATTATTTTGAAAAGGGGATTGATTTTACAGGGAGAGAAACTGGACATCTTGAGGGGTTGGGGGAGGAATCTTACATCCTACCCCACTTAAAGAATGCCAGATGTTCTCATCTCACAGGTGGAGTATGATCTCATTCATCTTCTTCTTCTTCTTCAATCACTTCCAGTGTTACTGCCTTGGAAGTGGACGACCGATTTGGGAACAACTCCCTTTGGGTTCCCCTATTCTGAGGCAGAGGTCTTACATTACTTTGGTTTGAAACTGCGGGTTGGTTACAGGGTCCATCTCTGGGATTTCCCTGATTTTGGCGATAGAAACTTGATTACTCTAGAAGGAAGGAGTTGGAGTCTGGAGTCTGGAATCTTGATCCCTGATTTTCCTGCCCCCTAAAAACCTTGATCCAAAGGAGTGACAATCCATACTATGATGTCCAAATCCTTGACAGTTATAGTATTTCACTCCCTTGTTCAAGTGGAACTTTTGAAGTTGAATTCCAGGGGATTGAGTTTCGGGAAAAGGATATTTCTTCCATTCTGAAACTTCCCATATCCTGGGCTTAACCCTGATATCTCTTAGGCGGTGGAAGGTTGGAATCACCTTTAGGAACTAAAAACCTTCTGAAAGGTGATGGTGCTGGCTTTGGTGGGTCCTTGACATCAAAGCCCTTGGAGAAATCCTTCGCCATCCGCACTGCTTCAGCCATGGAAACTGGCTTGGCGTTCTTCACCAAAATATTCAAAGGTTCGTTCAGTCCCCGAATGAACCTAGCCATCAGCTGTTCTTCATTGGTGAGTATTTGAGGAGGAGAGCAAACGCTTGGTGATATACTTTAATAGCTCTACTCCCCTGGGTTAGCTCTAAGAATTCATTCATCTTTGTTTCCAAAAAGCCGGGAGGACAAAACCTCGTCCTTAGGTAAATTTTGAGATCATTCCATGTCTGGGTATTCCGATCCTAGACGGTTTGTCTCGCAATGGTTTCTCCATGCCCCACTCTGGCCTTGCAAGATCCATTTTGCTCTTCTCATTGTACTCGATGACATCAAAGTACTCTTCCATTGCTTCGATCCACTTCTCCACAGCCTCGCCCAAGTTTTCCCCTTCACCCTTGAAAGGCCCAGACTGCGAACTATGAAGAGTTTTACGAACATCCAAGTCGAGCTCTTCCTCATCGAGTTGGAAGTTATCATTTCTACCACGACGACCTCGATCCATGTTCCTATCAATACAAAATCTTGTTGAGTTCCTTTATTTATGATTCAAATCTGATTTTTGATTCATCTGATTCTAGGGTTCTTTAGATAGGTCGGCTCCCCACAAAATCGTGGGATAAAGATACTCGCATTATCAGATAACAATTCATTCAAAACATATCATTCATATCTTTAACACAATAATGGTCTATTAGACCGAAATTTCCATTTGATGAACAGTACTCCATGGGGGATTTTAATTTTATAGATTTTTAATTTGTCATCCCTTAGCTTGATCCACTGGGTCAAGAGTTAACAGTAGCAATCTGTCAACACAATCCACTAATCTCATAGTGATTTGCTGAAGTCATTATCGTCATTCTAGTTACGAACATCAACATAGGGACTCGTCCCATTCATCCTCATTGTGGTTTTACGAACATCAACATAGGGACTCGTCCCATTCATCCTCATTGTGTTTTTACTCAGTTTATCGCTTTTCAATCCAAAAATTCAAGAATCGTCATTTTTCAATCAGAATCCAATTCAACTCATCAGTTCTCAATCAGAATTTTAAAATCATATCAACCACATTCAAATTCATCATCTGGATAGCATTTTAGCTTATAATTTCAAGATCTTAGATTTACTCATATATACTGCCAGTAAAGAGCTGCATTTATACCCTCGGTATATACGTGTAGTCACGGTCCTTGGAACTATGAGGTATATACGATCATGTCTAGGCCTCAAGCAAGTCAAAAATTCCATATAATTGCAATACTTCCATCTGAAGACCCAATTATCAATTTATGAATTTCAGTCTGAATAACAATTTGTATGAATTTTATCACACAACTACAACCTTTTACTGCTTCTTCATAAATTTTTGACATTTTTGGCTTCTTCTTCATAAATTTTTGACATTTTTGGCTTCTTGGTTGATCCACATTAGCCAAATTTTCTCTGATACCAGCTGTGAAATCCTTGTCCCCACCGCGCAATGAATTCTAGGGTGCTAGCAGTGGAAGTAGCACTTCTTACGCGGGGTAGATCCCTCACTCGAGGCCTCGCCCATGGATATCCAAACAAAGACTAATCCATCGGTTCTTCCAAAACCGAACCCGGAAAAACTTCCCTGGCCCGGAAAGCACGGGCAATTCCTCCAGCGGATTACTTTTCTTTAACGTAGTCAAAAGCCTTAACAGAACTAATTTGACCAAACCCGTAAGTCCCATAGTCCGATCAGGGAAAAGATTGCACTTGGATCATAGAGACTAGAGCTTTTTTCCTCATTAAGAGGCACAGTCGATTCTTTTCCATAAAACAATTTTTGTCTCGGATTTACTTCCTCTATCGTACCATAATAGAATTGAGTCTCAATTTAGGGATCCATCAGTCCAGCCTAACCCCATCCGGTCCCATGGGTTAGCCAACCGCCCAACCACTATAGTGATGGAATCCAATTAGGAATTTGGTTAGGTTTTATCCCGGTACCAGGGAAAAGAGTTCCCAGGCCCCCTAACCGGATATTCATTCAAACTTGAAACTAGTCACACCACTTATACACCCAATATGAAAATGCCTTTTTCAAAGAATCAGCTATCTTTAAAAACAATCATTTAATGAAACCATTGATTCACTAATCATAATCCTCAAAATCTCCGGTTAAATCCTTATTTCCAATCATTCCTTCATCGTTGTACCTATGGCATCATTGGCAACCAGAACGCTCACCGCCTGTCCACTCAAGGGCCTTTTTGATAGTTCTTAGCTAGTAACTAGCAATATATTCACATATCAAAATGGAAACTCCGTTGAAGATCAGAAGATCAACCAACGGATCCATATAAAAGGGCCATGGACTCATCCGTTGAGGACCAGCAAGGTCAATCAACCAGATCCATACCCGAATTAAGAAAACAACTCTTACTCCTTGTTCCAATATATTATCCATGATGCACATGTGGGTATCGTCGATGACCTAGAGCTCGAGCACCGTATGGTCAGCACCCTCTAGGATCCTTCGCAGCTTCACTCATAGGCCGCTTCCTTGGTCCCTCATCCACCGTACCGGAAGCTCACCATTTTAATCGAACCGAGGCTGGTCAAGACCTCGGCCGACCTTGCTATGCGAGACGTCCTCCATTGACTCTCCGTCAGCTGTTGCAACTTAATTGATTAGGTCTCCACCCACGACCTCATTCACAAAACGGTCAAAATGCTTCCCCAACATTCTTGAAATAAAACATTCATTTAAAAACATGTCATAAATACAGTTTCTATATAACGAACTCTCGTCTTTTCACATTGTTCCACATCAACCACATTATTTAATTCCACAACCATTTCACAAGTATTCCTATTCTCATCCAATCACATCATTTTCATCTCATCACATCTTTCCTCAATTTATCCTCATCAGATCTCATCTACTCGCATCTATCCATATCCACATCTCATCACATCACATTCATTCATATCTCATCCATTCAGACCACATCACATTCACTCATATCTCATCCATTCAGACCACATCACATTCACTCACAACTCATCCATTCATTTTACCTCACATCTCATTCATTCACATCTATCTCGATTCACATCCCATCACATCACATTCATTCATATCCATCACATTCACATTCATTCTCATCATGATTATATCACATCACTTCTATCCACATCATATCTCATTCATACACATCTCATCTCATTCATCCACATCCATCCAATCATTCACATGTACAACTACTCATATCTATCCATACATTCATATCTATCACTTCACATCTACATATATTCATGTCACATCACATCACATTCTTTCACATACACATCTATATCCGTTCTTTCACATACATCCACATCCATTCTTTCACATACTCATTCACATCCATTCTTCACATACACATACACATCTATTATTCTCATACACATCCTTATCCATTCTTTCACATACTCATTCACATCCATTCCTCACATACACTTTCACATTCATTATCATCACGTACATTCACTCACATCCCATATCATTCATTTATATCTATCCACCTCACATTCTCATCACCTCTATTCACATCACATCCATCCATCCATCCATTCCCATCTATCTGATTCACATCACATCTATCACAATCTCATCACTTCTATTTATATCACATCCATCCATCCATTCATTCACATCTGTTTGATTCTCATCACATCTATTCTCATCACATTCGTTTAAACATAGAATTTACGAGAATTTTAATTTTTGATTTAAAGATTCTTTACGCATCTATTTATGCATAAAATCAACTTCAGTGGGAATAACACTTTCAACAAAATCCTTTTATGCATCTATTTATGCAAAAATTTAATTTTTAAGGAAAATAACACTTTTAAAATTAAAAAAAATCCTTTATGCATCTTTCTATGCATAAAATCAATTTTAATAAAATTAACTCTTCTGGAATAAAAATAAATCTTTTATGCATCTTTCTATGCATAAATTCAATTTTAATGAGAATAAAACTTTTGATATAAAGATAAATTCCTTTATGCATCTTTCTATGCATAAAATCAAAATTAATGAGAATAACTCTTGAAATAAAAATAAATTCCTTTATGCATCTTTTTATGCATAAAATCAAAATTAATGAGAATAACTCTTGAAATAAAAATAAATTCCTTTATGCATCTTTTTATGCATAAAATCAAAATTAATGAGAATAAATTCCTTTATGCATCTTTTTATGCATAAAATCAAAATTAATGAGAATAACTCTTTTGAAATAAAAAAATAAATCTTTTATGCATCTTTCTATGCATAAATTCAACTTTAATGGGAATAACACTTTTGAAATAAAAATAATTCTTTTATGCATCTTTCTATGCATAAATTCAAGTTTAATGAAAATAACACTTTTGGAATAAAAATAAATCTTTTATGCACCTTTCTATGCATAAAATCAAACTTTAATGGGAATGACACTTTTGAAATAAAAATAAATCTTTTAGAATACACAAACGGAAGGAATTACGCTTTTAGAATAACCTAATGATAAACTTTAGTTCCACAAAATTTAAGAAAATTTTGCCATAATCTCCTTTGTATGGCTGACCATTTCTCAATTTTAACATTCAATTTATGACTTGAATTAATCCAATTTGAATTCTAATATCTCTAATCTACTCCATTTTTAAAAAATTAAGAGAGTAAACAATGAAAAGAGTTTAATCAATCATTTAATTAAACTTTCTAGGATTAAGAAGGGCTGAATTGTAAAGAAGAGAAGGGGGTGGCCTTTCCATCAAGGCATAGCATCAGATTTTAATTCAAACATTTTCAAAGCATAAAATTTAAGAAAACCATAGATTTAAAATTCACAATAAGTAAGAATTAAGCTTACATGGAGTTTGTAAGCTTTCCTTTGGCTTGAGGGACTGAGGGTTCTACTCTTGTTTTGCAACAAGAGTGGCCACCAGTACTTTTGGTCAAAAACAATTGAATTACCAAGTGAATTCAATGTATTTGACTCTGAGGAGGAGTAGAGTAATAGTGCATAAACACTATTAACCTTTTACAAGGGAGGAGGCTTCTATTTATAGGACAAAGTGAGCCTGTAACCAAGCAAAGTGATTCTAGAATTTTCCAGATGAGTTTGGTCACTTTTTGACCATTTTTAGGTCAGTTTAGCTTACTTTTTGGATCTAGTTGAAACAGGAGAGAGGAGAGATGAAAATATCTCATTATTTGTGAGTTTAAAACTCATCCACACATGTGAAATAGGTGCCTCCTTCATGAGGAGAATTCTCCACACTGATAAAAATGCATCATTTCCTCTAAATATCTCTTCTTTTTTAACTAATAAACCTTGTCCTTAGTCAACTCTTCATCTTATGTGAGTATTTACTCATTTTTGAGGGATTTTTCTTTTATTCTTTAATTGATCTCCTCCCTACATTTGGATTAATCTTATTGGTCCATATGAACTTAATCCAAAAAATTTAGAAAATCTGGACCCTCAGGCTAAGGTCCTTTTTACCTATTTTCAATTTATTCCAATTGCACACTGGAAAGTTCTTTTTGAATTTCTGTTTCAAGGAAAATCGTTTTAATAAGAAGGGATATTTTTTCATCCAAAGATATCTAGAAATTGAATTACCTCTCTCTAGAATATTTTCTCTCTCTAGGCTAAAATAGAGAGAAACAAGATCTGTTATTATTTTGAAAAGGGGATTGATTACAAGGAGAGAATCTGGACATCTTGAGGGGCTGGGGGAGGAATCTTACATCCTACCCCACTTAAAAAACGCGAGATGTCCTCATCTCGCAGGTGGAGTATGATCTCATTCATAATCTTCTTCTTCTTCAATCGCTTCCAGCGTTACTGCCTTGGAAGTGGACGGCCGATTTGGGAATAACTCCCTTTGACTTCCCCTATTCTGAGAGGCAGAGGTCTTGCATTACTTTGGTTTGAAACTGCGGGTTTGTTAGAGGGTCTATCTCTAGGATTTCCCTGATTTTCGCGGATAGAAACTTGATTACTCTGGAAGGAAGGAGCAAGAGTCTGGAATCTTGATCCTTGATAGCATGTCACTCCCTTGTTCAAGGGTGAAACTTCTGAAGTTGAATTCTAGGGGATTGAGTTTCGAGAAAAGGACATTTCTTCCATTCTGAAACTTCCTATATCCTGGGCTTGACCATGATATCTCTTAGGCAGTGGAAGGTTGGAATCACCTTTAGGAACTAAAAACCTTTTGAAAGGTGATGGTCCTAGCTTTGGTGGGACCTTGACATCAAAGGCCTTGGAGAAATCCTTTGCCATCCGTACTGCTTCGGCCATGGAAATTGGCTTGGCGTTCTTCACCAAAATATTCAAAGGTTCGTTCAATCCCCAAATGAACCTGGCCCCATCAGCTGTTCTTCATTCAGCGATGGTGAGTATTTTAGGAGGAGAGTGAATGCTTGGTGATATACTTCAATAGTTCTGGTCCCCTGGGTTAGCTCTAAGAATTCGTTCATCTTTGTTTCCAAAAAGCCGGGAGGAAAGAACCTCGTCCTTAGGTAAATTTTGAGATCATTCCATGTCTGGGTATTCTGATCCCAGACGGTTTGTCTCGCAGTGGTTTCTCCATGCCACTCTAGCTGTTTCTACTATCTTCAGCCTTGCAAGAGCCATTTTGCTCTTCTCATTGTACCTGGTGACATCAAAGTACTCTTCCATTGCTTCAATCCACTTCTCCATAGCCTCGCCCAAGTTTTCCCCTTCACCCTTGAAAGGCCCAGGCTGCGAACTATGAAGAGTTTTATGAACATCCAAGTCGAGCTCTTCCTCATCGAGTTGGGGGTTATCATTTCTACCACAATGACCTCGATCCATGTTCCTATCAATACGAAAAATCTTATTAACTCTCTTTATTTATGATTCAAATCCGATTTTTGATTCATCTGATTCTGGGGTTCTTTAGATAGGTCGGCTCTCCACAGAATCGTGGGATAAAGATACTCGCATTATCAGATAACAATTCATTCAGAACATATCATTCATATCTTTAACATAATAATGGTCTATTAGACCGAAATTTCCATCTGAACAGTACTCCATGGGGGATATCAATTTTATAGATTTTTAATTTGTCATCCCTTAACTTGATCCACTAGGTCAAGAGTTAACAGTAGCAATCTGTCAGCACAATCCACTAATCTCATAGTGATTTGCTGAAGTCATTATCGTCATTCTAGTTACAAACATCAACACAGGGACTCGTCCCATTCATCCTCATTGTGGTTTTGCTCAGTTTATCGCTTTTCAATCTAAAAATTCAGGAATCATCATTTTTCAATCAGAATCTAATTCAACTCATCACTTCTCAATCAGAATTTTAAAATCATATAAACCACATTCGAAGTCATCATCTGGATAGCATTTTAGCTTATAATTTCAAGATCTTAGATTTACTCGTATATACTGCCAGTAAAGAGCTGCAGTTATACCCTCGGTATATACGAGTAGTCACGGTCCTTGGAACTATCAGGTAAATACCATCATATCTAGGCCTCAAGCAAATCAAAAATTCCATATAATTGCAGTACTTCCATCTGAAGACCCAATTATCAATTTATGAATTTCAGTCTGAATAACAATTTGTATGAATTTTATCACACAATTACAACCTTTTACTTCTTCTTCATAAATTTTTGACATTTTTGGCTTCTTGGTTGATCCACATTGGCCAAATTTTCTCTGATACCAGCTATGAAATCCTTGTCCCCACCGCGCAACGAATTCAGGCATGCTAGCAGCGGAAGTAGCACTTTTTACGCGGGGCAGGTCCCTCACTCGGGGCCTCGCCCACACGAATATTCCGACAGAGACTAATCCATCGGTTCTTCCAAAATCGAACCCGAAAAAACTTCCCTTACCCAGAAAGCACGGGCGATTCCTCTTGGATAACTTTTCTCTAACGTAGTCAAAAGCCTTAACTAACAAAACTGATTTGACCGAACCCGTAAGTCCCATAGTCAGATCAAGGAAAAGATTACACTTGGATCATAGAGACCAACACTTTTTTCCTCATTAAGAGACACAGTCGTTGATTCTTTTCCATAGAATAATTTTTGTCCGGAATTTACTTCATCTATCGTACCATAACAGAATTGAGTCTCAATTTAGGGATCCATCAGTCCAGCCTAACCCCATCCACCAGTCCCATGGGTTAGCCAACTGCTAGCCAACTGCCCAACCACTGTAGTGATGGGATCTAATTAGGAATTTGGTTAGGTTTTGTCCCGGGTACCAGGGAAAAGAGTTCCCAGGTCCCCTAACCGAATATTCATGCAAACTTAAAACTAGTCACACCACTTACACACCCAATATGAAATTGCCTTTTTCAAAGAATCAGCTATCTTTAAAAACAATCATTTAATGAAACCATTGATTCATTTATCATAATCCTCAAAATCTCTGGTTAAATCCTTATTTCCAATCATTCCTTCATCGGTGTACCTATGGCATCATTGGCAACCAAAACGCTCACCACCTGTCCATTCAGGGGCCTTTTAGATAGTTCCTAGCTCATATTAACCGGCAATATATTCACATACCAAAACGCTCACCACCTGTCCATTCAGGGACCTTTTCGATAGTTCCTAGCTCATATTAACCGGCAATATATTCACATATCAAAATGGAAACTCCGTTGAAGTTCAGCAAGATCAACGAACGGATCCATATAAAAGGGCCATGGACTCATCCACCATTGAGGACCAGCAAGGTTAATCAACCAGATCCATACCCGAATTCAGAAAACAACTCTTACTCCTTGTTCCAATATCTTCCACGACACGTGTGGGTATTGTCGGCGACCTAGAGCCTGAGCACCATATGGTCAGCACCCTCTAGGATCCTTCACAGGTGACCTAGCGCTTCACTCATAGGCCGCTTCCTTGGTCCCTCATCCACCGTACGAAGCTCACCATTTTAATCAAACCGAGGCTGATCGACCTTGCTACGCGAGACATCAGCTGTTGCAACTTAATAGATTAGGTCTCCACGACCTCATTCTCACAAGATGGTCAAAATGCTTCTCCAGCATTCTTGACATAAAACATTCATTGAAAAACAGGTCATAAATACAATTTCTATAACGAGCTCTCGTCTTTCCACATGTTCCACATCAACCACATTATTTAATTCCACAACCATTTCACAAGTATTCCTATTCTCATCAAATCACATCATTTTCATCTCAACACATCTTTCCTCAATTTATCCTCATCAGATCTCATCCACTCACATCTACCCATATCCACATCTCATCACATCACATTCATTCACATCTACCCATATTCTCATCAGATCTCATCATATGTCCTCATCAGATCTAATCAGATCTCATCCACTCACATCTACCCATATCCACATCTCATCCATTCAGACCACATCACATTCACTCACAACTCATCCATTCATTTTACCTCACATCTCATTCATTCACATCTATCCTGATTCACATCCCATCACATCACATTCATTTATATCCATCACCATTCATTCTCATCACCATTATATCACATCACTTCTATCCACATCATATCTCATTCATACTACACAACTCATCTCATTCATCCACATCCATCTCATTCATACACATCTCATCTCATTCATCCACATCCATCCAATCGTTCACATGTACGACTACTCATATCTATCCATACATTCATATTTATCACTTCACATCCACATATATTCATGTCACATCACATCACATTCTTTCACATACACATCTATATCCGTTCTTTCACATACATCCACATCCATTCTTTCACATACTCATTCACATCCATTCTTCACATACACATTCACATCTATTCTTCTCATACACATCCTTATCCATTCTTTCACATACTCATTCACATCCATTCCTCACATACACTTTCACATTCATTATCATCACATACATTCACTCACATCCCATATCATTCATTTATATTCTGATTCACATGACATCACATCTCATCCATTCATTCACATTTATTTGATTCACATCACATCTCATCACATCTATCCACCTCACATTCTCATCACCTCTATTCACATCACATCCATCCATCCATCCATTCCCATCTATCTGATTCACATCACATCTATCCACATCACATTCTCATCACTTCTATTCATATCACATCCATCCATCCATTCATTAACATATGTCTGATTCTCATCACATCTATTCTCATCACATTCGTTTAAACATAGAATTTATGAGAATTTTAATTTTTGATATAAAGATTCTTTACACATCTATTTATGCATAAAATCAACTTCAGTGGGAATAACACTTTTAACAAAATCCTTTTATGCATAAATTTAATTTTTAAGGAAAATAAAACTTTTAAAATAAAAATAAATCCTTTATGTATGTTTCTATGCATAAAATCAATTTTAATGAAATTAACACTTTTGGAATAAAAATAAATCTTTTATGCATCTTTATATGCATAAATTCAATTTTAATGAGAGTAAAACTTTTGATATAAAAATAAATTCTTTTATGCATCTTTCTATGCATAAAAACAAAATTAATGAGAATAACTCTTTTGAAATGAAAATAAATTCCTTTATGCATCTTTCTATGCATAAAATCAAAATTAATGAGAATAACTCTTTTGAAATAAAAATAAATTCTTTTATGCATCTTTCTATGTATAAAATTAAAATTAATGAGAATAACTCTTTTGAAATAAAAAATTAAATCTTTTATGCATCTTTATATGCATAATTTCAATTTTAATGGGAATAACACTTTTGAAATAAAAATAATTCTTTTATGCATCTTTCTATGCATAAATTCAATTTTAATGAAAATAACACCTTTGGAGTAAAAATAAATCTTTTATGCACCTTTCTATGCATAAAATCAAATTTTAATGGGAATGACACTTTTAAATAAAAATAAATCTTTTAGAATACACAAAGGGAAGGAATTACTCTTTTAGAATAACCTAATGATAAACTTTAGTTCCACAAAATTTAAGAAAATTTCACCATAACCTCCTTTGTATGGCTGACCATTTCTCAATTTTAACATTCAATGAGCATTCAATTTATGACTTGAATTAATCCAATTTGAATTCTAATATCTCTAATCTACTCCATTTTTAAAAAATTAAGAGAGTAAACAATGAAAAGAGTTTAATCAATCATTTAATTAAACTTTCTAGGATTAAGAAGGGCTGAATTGTAAAGAAGAGAAGGGGTTGGCCTTTCCATCAAGGCATAGCATCAAATTTTAATTCAAACATTTTCAAAGCATAAAATTTAAGAAAACCATAGATTTAAAATTCACAATAAGTAAGAATTAAGCTTACATGGAGTTTGTTAGCTTTCCTTTGTCTTGAGGGATTGAGGGTTCTACTCTTGTTTGCAACAAGAGTGGCCACCAGTTCTTTTGGAGAGGATTTAGTCAAAAACAATTAAATTATCAAGTGAATTCAATGTATTTAACTCTGAGGAGGAGTAGAGTAATAGTGCATAAACACTATTAACCTTTTTCAAGGGGGAGGCTTCTATTTATAGGAAAAAGTGAGCCTCTAACCAAGCAAACTGATTCTAGAATTTTCCAAATCAGTTTGGTCACTTTTTGACCATTTTTAGGTCAGTTTAGCTTACTTTTTGGATCTAGTTGAAACAGGAGAGAGGAGAGTTGAAAATATCTTATTATTTGTGAGTTTAAAACTCATCCACACATGTGAAATAGGCGCTCCTTCATGAGGGGAATTCCCCACACTGAGGTGTCAAAAATGCATCATTTCTTCTAAATATCTCTTCTAATAAACCTTGTCCTTAGTCAACTCTTCATCTTATGTGAGTATTTACTCATTTTTGGGAGATTTTTCTTTTATTCTTTAATTTATCTCCTCCCTACATTTAGATTAATCTTATTGGTCCATAGGAACCTTAATCCAAAATTTTTAAAAAATTTGGACCCTCAGGCTAAGATCCTTTTTTACCTATTTTCAATTTATTCCAATTGCACACTGGAAAGTTCTTTTTGAATTTCTGTTTTAGGGTAAATCATTTTAATAAGGGATATTTTTCTATCCAAAGATATCTAGAAATTGAATTACCTCTCTCTAGAATATTTTCTCTCTCTAGGTCAAAACAGAGAGAAACAAGATCTGTTATTATTTTGAAAAAGGGGATAATTACAGGGAGAGAAACTGGACATCTTGAGGGGCTGGGGGAGGAATCTTACAAGATTGATTGGAGAATTCTCAATATATGTGAGAAGACTAAAATCCAAGAGTTTAAGATGACCACCTTTGTATTAGGAAGACCTTATACAAAGATTAGTTAATATAAGAAAAATCCCTAAGAAGGAAGACTTTAAGAAGACCTCACTAGGTTATGTTACGAGGTTGGAGGAATTTGCCTTGTTTGGATTTTCAACTAGAGAGTTGTGATGTCTTAGCGAGCTTGTGATGGTTTACTCTACATTTCAATAAGAATGTGATGTGTTTTTTATTGCAATACTGCTTACTTGTTTGAAATATTGTATTCATAAATTGCAGATGTTTGTGTGTAGCATGTGAAGGTACCACATAAGTTTATGTATTGCCATGTGGGTTTCATTTGAGAGGTGCATCACACAAAAGTGGTCGTCCAAGACCTTGACCCCTCTCGATAAAATGTGGTTGTACTCTTAGCACAATTAGTGTGAGAGGTGCATCACACGAAGGTGGTCATCCAAGTCCTTGAGCCCTCTCAGTTGAATGCGGGTGTACTTCTAGTATGATTGGTGTAAGGACAGAAAGAGGATCCGAAAAGTGAAACAAGAAGCGTAGTGGCTAATGATTGAGTATGTGTGCTAGTACTACCTAACATTGTAGGGCTCTTAACGCCAATTCCTAGAGTGTTTGTGCTTTTGGGATAGGTGATAACCAATATAAGTGACTCTTAGAATTTATTGGAATCGTTGTTGAGTTTCTAGGATTAAGAAAGGCTGGAATGTAAAGAAGAGAAGGGGGTGCCTTTTCCTCAAAGGCATAGCATTTGAATTTAATTCAATCAACTGTAAAACATGAAAATCAAGAAAATCATAGATTTAAAATTAAACAAGTAAGAAAATTAACTTACATAGAGCTTGTAAGCTCTCCTTTGGCTTGAGGGATTGAGGGTCCTACTCTTGTTTGAAGCAAGAGTGGCCACCAATTCACTTTGGAGAGGATTAGGCCAAAAATAATTGAATTATTAAAAAATTCAATGTAGATGGCTCAGGACAGGAGCAAAGTAACAGTGCATAAACACCATTGAGCTTTTACAAAGGGGGAAGCTTCTATTTATAGGAAAAAGTGAGCCTCTAACCAAGCAAACTGTAGAATTTTTCAGTTTGGTCAATTTTTGACCATTTTTTGGTCAATTCAGCTTACTTTTTGTTTTGAAAAAGGAGAGAGGAGAGATGAAATATCTCATTTTATTGATTAAAATTTGGGGGTAATGATGAGAAAAAAGGTGCCTACTTCATGAGGGGAGATCCCCACACTGAGGTGTCAGAATTCTATTTTTTAATTGTTTTCTTTGGTCCTTAGTCCACTCTTCATCTTATGTGAACATTTACTCATTTTTTTGGGGGGAGGGGGGTTTCTTTTATTCTTCAATTTATCTCCTCTCTACATTTGGATTAATCTTATTGGTCCATAAGAACCTTAATTGGACCATAATTCAAATTTTTTTGAAAATTTGGACCCTTAGGCTAAAGTCCTTTATACCTATTTTCAATTAATTCTAATTGCACATTGGAAATTTCTTTTTGAATTTCTGTTTCAAGGGAAACAATTTTAGACACTAGGAGGATTTTTATATCCAAAAATATCTCAATTTTGAATTACCTCCATCTAGACATTTTCTCTCTAGGCCAAAACAGGGTAAAACACCCAACGTACGTGTGGGTATCTTCGGTGACCCAGAGCCCGAGCACCGTATGGTCAGCACCCTCTAGGATCCTTCGCAGGTCACCTAGCGCTTCACTCATAGGCCGCTTCCTTGGTCCCTCATCCACTGTATCGGAAGCTCACCATTTAAATCAAACCGAGGTTGGTCAAGACCTCAACCGACCTTGCTACGCAAGACATCCTCTGTTGACTCTCGTCACAGCAATTGCAACTTTAACAGATAGGTCTCCACGACCTCATTCACAAGACGGTCAAAATGCCTTTCCAGCATTCTTGACATAAAAGAGTCATTTGAAAATAGATTTCACATACAAATACAGTTCTAACAATATTTCCATCTTTTCTCATCACTTCACATCCTTTCACATTAGTCCCCATCTTTTCTCATCTTCCCACAATTTTTTTTTCTTCATCGATCCCTATCATATCACATCATTCCCACATCAAATCACATCCAATCGCATCATCCACACATCAATCCACATCATCCATACATCCATCCACATCATCCACATCATCCACATCATCCATACATCCATCCACATCTTTCATACATCCATCCACATCAATCCACACGTCAATCCACATCATCCATACATCCATCCACATCAATCCACATTATCCACACATCAATCCACATCATCCATACATCCATTCACGTCAATCCACATCAATCCACATCATCCATACATCCATCCACATCAATCCACATTATCCACACATCCATCCACATCTTTCATACATCCATCCACATCAATCTACACGTCAATCCACATCATCCATACATCCATCCACATTATCCACACATCAATCCACATCATCCATACATCCATTCTCACATCAATCCACATTATCCCCACATCATCCATACATCCATCCACATCAATCCACATCATCCATACATCCATCCACATCAATCCACATTATCCACACATCCATCCATATCTTCCATACATCCATCCACATCAATCCACACGTCAATCCACATCATCCATACATCCATCCACATCAATCCATATTATCCACACATTAATCCACATCATCCATACATCCATTCACGTCAATCCACATCAACCCACATCATCCATAAATCCATCCACATTATCCACATCAATCCACATCATCCACACATCCATCCACATCCATCCACATCAATCCACATTATCCACACATCTATCCATATCTTCTATACATCCATCCACATCAATCCACACGTCAATCCACATCATCCATACATCCATCCACATCAATCCACATTATCCACACATCAATCCACATCATCCATACATCCATTCACATCAATCCACATCATCCATACATCCATTCACATCCCTTATCATTCATTCACATCTCGATTCACATCCTATATCATTCATTCACATCTCGATTCACATGCTAACACATTCATTCACATCCTATATCATTCATTTACATCCTGATTCACATGACATCACATCTCATCTATTCATAGAATGTAAGAGATTTCTTATTTTTGATATAAAGATTCTTTACGCATCTATTTATGCATAAGAACAACTTTAGTGGAAAATAACACTTTTATAAAAATCCGTCTATGCATAAATTCAATTTTAAGGAGAATAACACTTTCGAAATAAAAAAAATCTTTTATGCATAAAATCAAAATTAATGAGAATAACTCTTTTGAAATAAAAATAAATTTCTTATGCATCTTTCTATGCATGAAATCAAAATTCATGAGAATAACTCTTTTGATAAAAATAAATTTCTTTATGCATCTTTCTATGCATAAAATCAAAATTTAATGAAAGAAATGCTTTTATAATAAAAAAATTCTTTTATGCATCTATTTATGCATAAATTCAATTTTAATGATAGTAACACTATTTTATGCATAAAAATTAATTTTGATGAAAGTAACACTTTATAATTAAAATATTCCCAATATGCATCTTTCGATACATAGAAATCAAAATTTGATGAAAGTAACGCTTTTATAATTTAAAAAAAAATTCCTTTATGCATCTATTTATGCATAAATTCAATTTTAATGAAAGTAACACTTTTATAATAAAAATTTTCTTTTATGCATCTATTTATGCATAAAAATAAATTTTAAGGAGAATAACACTTTTGAAATAAAAATAAATCTTTTATGCATCTTTCTATGCATAAATTCAATTTTAGTGAGAATAACTCTTTTGAAATAAAAATAAATTTCTTTATGCATCTTTCTATGCATAAAATCAAAATTAATACGAATAACTCTTTTGAAATAAAAATAAATTTCTTTATGCATCTTTTTATGCATAAAATCAAAATTAATGAGAATAACTCTTTTGAAATTAAAAATAAATTTCTTTATGCAATTTTCTATGCATAAAATCATAATTAATGAGAATAACTCTTTTGAAATAAAAAAAAATTTCTTTATGCATCTTTTTGCAGAATATACATAAAATCAAAATTGATGAGAGTAACTCTTTTGAAATAAAATAAATTTCTTTATGCATCTTTCTATGCATAGAATCAAAATTGATGAGAGTAACTCTTTTGAAATT
Source organism: Cibotium barometz (assembly GCF_041138505.1). NCBI lineage: Eukaryota > Viridiplantae > Streptophyta > Polypodiopsida > Cyatheales > Cibotiaceae > Cibotium > Cibotium barometz. The sequence goes on along the minus strand of NC_141048.1, from coordinate 52,145,165 downwards.
AAAATACATTTCTTTATGCATCTTTCTATGCATAGAATCAAAATTGATGAGAATAACTCTTTTGAAATAAAAAAAATTTTCTTTATGCATCTTTTTATGCATAAAAATCAAAATTTGATGAAAGTAACGCTTTTATAATTAAAAAAATTCTTTTATGCATATATTCAATTTTAATGAAAGTAACACTTTTATAATAAAGAAATTTTTTTATGCATCTATTTATGCATAAAAATCAATTTTAATGAAAGTAACACTTTTATAATCAAAATACTCCTAATATGCATCTTTCTATGCATAGAAATCAAAATTTGATGAAAGTAACGCTTTTATAATTAAAAAAATTCTTTTATGCATCTATTTATGCATAAATTTAATTTTAATGAAAGTAACACTTTTATAATAATAAAAATTTTATGCATCTATTTATGCATAAAAATCAATTTTGATGAAAGTAACAGTTTTATCATCAAAATATTCTCAATATGCATCTCTCGATGCATAGAAATTAATTCTAATAAAAATAACACTTTTATAATAAAAATATTTCTAATATACATTTTTATATGCATAGAATAAAAATAACACTTTTAGAATACACAAACGGTGGGGATTACTCTTTTTGAATAATAAAAAGATAAAACTTACTTCACCAAATTTAAGAAAATTTTGCCATAACCTCCTTTGTATGGCTGACCAATCTAAAATTAACTAGAAATTATCCAAGATGATTTAGGTCATTCTAATCTAATCAATTTTCACTTTATTAAGAGTAAACAATATGAAAAGTTTAATTCCATCAATTTGATTACACATCTAGGATAAAGAAAGGCTGAATTCAATAATGAAGAGAAGGGGGAAAGCCTTTCCAGCAAGGCATAACATCCATTTTCATTTTAAAGAAAGCAAAAATCAGAAAACTATAAAATAGAATAAGAAAAAGTAGAATTTCTAACTTACTAGGAGTTTTGTGAGCTTTCCTTTGGCTTGATGGTTTGAGGGATCTACTCTTGTTTGTAACAAGAGTGGCCACCAATTCTTTTGAAGAGGGAAAAGTCAAAAACTAATGAATTATCAATAGATTTACTGTTTTTGGCTCTGAGGTGTAGAGTAATAGTGCATAAAACACTATTAAGCTTCTACAAAGGGGGGAGGCTTCTATTTATAGGAAAAAGTGAGCTTCTAACCAAGCAAACTGATTCTAGAATTTTCCAGATCAGTTTAGTCAATTTTTGACCATTTTTGGGTCAGTTTAGCTTACTTTTTGGAACTAGACTTGAATTAGGAGAGAGGTTAGATGAAAATATCTCATTATTTATGAGTTTAAAACTTAACCACACATGTGAAATAGGCACCTCCTTCATGAGGGAAATTTCCCACACTGAGGTGTCAAAAATGCATCATTTCTTCGAAAGATCTCTTCTTTTTTAACTAATAACCTTGTCCTTAGTCAACTCTTCATCTTATGTGAGCATTTACTCATTTTTGGGAAATTTTCTTTTATTCTTCCATTTATCTCCTCCCTACATTTGGATTAATCTAATTGGTCCATAGGAACCTTAATTCAAAATTTCAAAAAATCTGGACCCTTGGACTAAGGTCCTTTTTACCTGATTTCAATTTATTCCAATTGCACATTGGAAATTTCTTTTTGAATATTTGTTTCAGGGGAAACCATTTTAGACACTAGGAAGATTTTTATATCCAAAAATATCTCAATTTTGAATTACCTCCCTCTAGACATTTTCTCTCTCTAGGCCAAAACAGGATAAAACAGGATCTTTCTTTCATTTCAGAGAGGAATAATTATAAGATCAGAAGGGAAGGTTCTTACACCTGCACACCTCAAAAGCCGGAGGGAGGAATCTTACAATGCACCTCAATGTGCTTCGTCCTAGCATGGTATACCAGGTTACTAGCCAGTTATATGCTACTCATGTTGTCAAAATAAATGATAATAGCCTTATCCCCAAAGAGCTCACCCACATCACCAAGTAGCTTCTTAAACTAAACTATCTCATAAGCTACCATAACAACACCCTTGTACTCTATCTCTGTACGTGACAAAGTAACTTCTGGCTATTTCTTGCTACTTCAACTCACAACAACACTCCTAAAAGAAAACATAAAGCTACTAGTAGATCTCTTTTCTGTGACACTACTAGCCCAATCAATATCTATGTATCCATGTAGTTGTATCTCTATGTCAATCTCATAAAAAAAGTACATAATTAATTGTGGACTTTATGTACCTGAGAATCCATCTAGCCATATCCACCACATCCCCATTCCCATTCACATCTATACATCCACATCTACATCCACATACATACATACATCCACATCCACATTCCACATTCACATCTATACATCCACATCTACATCCACATTCACATACATCCACATCCACATTTCCATTCACGTCTATACATCCACATCCATTCACATCTATACATCCACATCTACATCCACATTTACATCTATGCATATACATCTTCATGCATATATCCATTTTCATGTTCATACATCCACACTCCCATCTCCATATCCACACATCCACATACATACATCCATTTTCACATTCCCATTTATATAACCCCATATACCTTCACATCTAATCTTTTACATCACATCCATTCTCGCCCTATCACAACCCATATACATCTTATCCTATCACATACACTTCTTACCTCATCCCCCCATACACATCTTAATTCATCTTATCACATCCTAACTTATTTCATAAGCATCTTATCACCTCTTATCACATCCTATCACTTTCGATACGCATCTTATCAATTCTTATCACATCTCATACACCTCTTATCACATCTTATCACATTTCATATCTTTTCTTTTTAAAAAAAGAGAATTCTTTTATTTGATATAAGATTTCTCTACACATTTATTTATACATAAATTCCATTTAAGGAGACTAACACTTTCGAAATTAAAATCAATCTTTTATGCATCTTCTTATGCATGATTTCAATTTGGTAGGGAATTATACTTTTAGAATAAAAGAATTTCTCTTATGCATCTAAGTTAAGCATAAAATCCATTTATGAGAAAAATCATACTTTTAGTATAAAAAGAATATCTTTTATGCATACCTATATGCATGAAATCCAATATGATAAAAGTAACACTTTTGATATAAAAATTTTTCCTTTATGCATACTTCTATGCATGAAAATTAAAAATGATAAAAGTAACACTTTTGATATAAAAATTTTCCTTTATGCATACTTCTATGCATGAAAATTAAAAATGATAAAAGTAACACTTTTGATATAAAAATTTTCTTTTATGCATACTTTTATGCATGAAAATTAAAAATGATAAAAGTAACACTTTTGATATAAAAATTTTTCCTTTATGCATACTTCTATGCATGAAATAAAAATGGTAAAAATAACACTTTTGATATAAAAATTTATCCATTATGCATAATATTAAAATTCAATTTCTCCATGATTGTAATGAAATTCTTTCAATTAATCTAGGATGATAATTCCTAGAATATGGTAGGAAGTCCTCTTTTTATGCTTTGAATGAGATTATTTTATGCATAATTTTTATAAAAATTTTGCCATAGCTCCGCTGCTATGTGACTGATAAATCTCAATTTTTCTAAAGGATAATACTTATCATTAAGGAAATAATTAAAATGATCTCTAATTGGATTATTAATCCATAATGGATTGAATCATCAATATACATAAACTAAAAGCATAAAAAAAAGCCATTAATTTGGCCTCAAGCATAGCTTAATCTTGGGTTAAGGAAAAGCTTTATGAAAGCTTGATTTGGATTGAGAACGGGTCATGAGTATAACCATTTCTTGAGTGAGAGAGAGAATTTACATAAGAATCATTAGAATTTAAACATAAATGAAAATTAACTTCAATAGCATTTATTAAATTATGTAACTCTTCACTACTATTCAAACTACAATAGCATTTAAAAAAAAACCATACCAATTAAACTTCTCAAGCTTGAGAGGGGTTGAGAAGAGAGAAACATTGAGAAATTATAGAAAGATCAATATTCACTAATTACCTTACAACTTGCTTGATTCTTTGTTCACGGTAGAGGCCCCCAACCAATCAATTGGTTAAGTATGTTGATGGAGCCACTAATGGGGATTGAAGAAAGAGGGAAGCTCCAAAAACTAGTGAATTATTAAATGAATTCACAGTTCTTGGCTTAGGTGGAGTAGAGTAACGATGCATAAACACTATGTATTTTTCAACAAGGGTGAGGCTTCTATTTATAGGAAAAATTGAGCTCCTAACCAAACAAACTGATTCTAGAATTTTCTAAATCAGTTTGGTCAATATTTGACCATTTTTAGGTCAGTTAAGCTAACTTTTTGGAACTAGACTTGAATGAGGAGAGAGGAGAGATGAAATATCTCAATTTTTATGAGTTTAAAACTCATTCAAGCATGTGAAATATGCACCTCCTTTAAAGAACTCCCCTTCCTTACATATGTCATATTTTTAATATTGCTCATAGTTTTTTACTAATAAACCTTGTACATTTTCAACTCTTCATCTTATGTGAAATATGCACCTCCTTTAAAGAACTCCCCTTCCTTACATATGTCATACTTTTAATATTGCTCATAATTTTTTACTAATAAACCTTGTACATTTTCAACTCTTCATCTTATGTGAAATATGCACCTCCTTTAAAGAACTCCCCTTCCTTACATATGCCATACTTTTAATATTGCTCATAATTTTTTACTAATAAACCTTGTACATTTTCAACTCTTCATCTTATGTGAAATATGCACCTCCTTTAAAGAACTCCTCTTCCTTACATATGTCATACTTTTAATATTGCTCATAATTTTTTACTAATAAACCTTGTACATTTTCAACTCTTCATCTTATGTGAGTATTTACTCATTTTTGGGTATCTTCTTTTTCAAATTGGATTTATCTCCTCCCTACACATGGATTGATGCTATTGGTCCATAGGAACCTTAATTGGACCATAATCCAAAAATTTCTGAAAATCTAGACCCTTAGACTAAGGTCCTTTATACACATTTCCAATTAATTCCAATTGCACATTGGAAAGTTCTTTTTGAATTTCTGTTTCAGGGAAACTTATTTTAATAAGATGAGATAATTTTCTATCCAAAAATATTAAAAATCTGAATATTCTCTCTCTAGAATATTTTCTCTCTCTAGGTTAAAACAGTTAGAAACAAGTCTTTTATATTTCTGAAGAGGGATTGATTATAGAAGAAGATACTAGACATCAAAAAGGGGTTTGGGGGAGGAATCTTACACCCCCTCCGCGCAACGAATTCGATGTGCTAGCAGCGGAAGTAGCACTTCTTGCACGGGACAGAGCCTCTCACTCGGAGCCTCGCCCCACGGATATCCGGACAAGAGACTAATCCCTCGGTTCTTCCAAAACCAAACCTGTAAAAACTTCCCTAGCCCTGAAAGCACGGGCAATGCCTCCATGGGATATTTTTATTGTAACTTAGTCAAGGTCATCACTAACCAAACTAATTCGACCGAACCCGTAAGTCACATGGTAAGATCAAGAAAAAGACTTGCACTTGGATCATAGAGACCAACGCTTTTTTCCTCATTGAGAGGCACAGCCGTTGATTCTTTTCCATAGAACAAGGACTGTCCGGGATTTACTTCATCTATCGTACCATAACAGAATTGAGTCTCATTTTAGGGATCCATCTGTTGGGTATTGTGCAATCTATACATGCATGTGAATGAGCTCTAGTTTAGTTGTAGTGTGGGGCTCAAGTTAGGGTTTCCTAATTTTAGGAAAAGCAAGGCTTTCATGCCTATATATGTAATTATTTCATTAATAGAAAGTATCTCTCTCACATTCTTTCATCTCATCATGTCTATTCGAGAGAAGGTCGCCATCTCCATCGCCTAACAGTGGTATCAGAGCACGTGATCCTCTCTTGCTCTTTCTCAGTGCAAGAAAGTGTAGAAGAAGCAGGCCAAGCATCATCATCAATGAAGCTATTATTTTAGCTAGGTTGTGAAGCTCGGTTGTGGAGTTTGTGCTATCGCTGCATGTGTGAGAGCTCCAAGGTCGAGATTGCAAGGCAGTGTTTGGCTGCATTTTTTCTCCAACCGGTTCGACTTGCAAAGCTTTCGAAGAGAAGTGGTTCCCTATGCAAGGTTGCATTCTGGGTTCTGTGGTGGACAGTAGCGTCAAAGTGCTCTCTCTCTTCCACTCTTGAGCAGTCGAGCCATAGCACAAGGTGCTGTTTCTTTGTAAACTGGCAGCAGAGGTTCTTTTTCAGAGCTTTTTCTTGAGTGAAGCAGAGGACGGTCATCAGACCCGTCCAAGGGCAAAGCCAAACTCATCCACTCCCTAGAAAAGACTCCGCATTGCTTTGTCTAGTTTTGGTGATTCTCTTGACACAAGTTTATTCACTGCCATGGAAGAGAGCCCCAAAGCTAAAGAAGTATCTATGCTCCTGTAGTACTGCTACAAACTGAAGATCAAAGAAAGCTTCTTCACCGAGTTCTACAATATTACCGTTTTGTGTCGTTTCGGAGCTGCTGATGATGTCAGAAATATCAAATTCTGCACACAGAATTTTCTACAATTGTTTAACAGCTTCATAGAGATGTTTTTCTTCTCAGAAGGTGTTGTTGCTACGTTTTCATGAAGTGAAGAATCAAAGTTCCAATTTTGTTACAACATGATTGTCAAGCAAGATGCATGTAGAGTTATAGAAGGCATACGATGCAAATCCAGTATTTGGTGGTTTTGTCAGTTATGGTTGTTGTCAGTATTGTTAATATTGTTGTGAGTCTGCTCTAGTCATTATATCTGCTTGTTATTGAGTAGTGTACACCACACCTCTGGTATATTGAGGGGGGACATTTACTCTTTGTTGCGGATGATGATTTGTTGTCTAGGGGACTCTCATAAATGTGTGAGTTTGTCAGACTCTTGTCATGTTGTTGTACGGGTATAGACACTACCCATGTATGTGCATGTGGTAAGACCACCCATGTCTTTGTTTGAGTCTATTGTCCACCACCTAACTGGTTGTAAGAGAGGAGTACACACACACCCTATGTAAGGGGGGGCCCCTACTCGTAGTTGTTGGGATGGTTTGTTAGACTCTTACTCATTGTGTCAAGAAGGTATGTTAGTCTTGTCATGTTCACTATCAAAAGTTGTGCATGTTTAGCTTGAGGGGGGATTGTTGGGTATTGTGCAATCTATACATGCATGTGAATGAGCTCTAGTTTAGTTGTAGTGTGGGGCTCAAGTTAGGGTTTCCTAATTTTAGAAAAAGCAAGGCTTTCATGCCTATATATGTAATTATTTCATTAATAGAAAGTATCTCTCTCACATTCTTTCATCTCATCATGTCTATTCGAGAGAAGGTCGACATCTCCATCACCTAACACCATCAGTCCCCAGCCTTGTCCCATGGGATAGCCAACCGCCCAACCATTGTAGTGATAGAATCCGTTTAGGAATTTGGTTATGTTTTGTCCTGGGTACCAGGGAAAAGAGTTCCCAGGCCCCCTAGTCGGCGCTTAATGCAAACTTCAAGATAGTCACACCACTTACACACCCAATATGAAATCGCCTCTTTCATAGATCAGTTAACTTTAAAACAATCTATTAATGAAATCATAGTATCACTGATCATAATCCTCCCAAATATCTGGTTGATTTCTAGTTTCCAATCATTCTTTCATTGGTGTACCTATGGCATCATTGGCAACCAGAACGCTCACCACCTAACGCTCACCACCTGTCCACTCGGGGGCTTTTTCAATAGTTCCTAGCTCATAGTACCCGAAAATATATTCACTTATAAAAATCTAGGTGGACTCTCCGTTGAAGATCAACAAGATCAACCAACAGATCCATATAAAAGGGCCATGGACTCATCCGTTGAGGACTCGCAAGGTCAATCAACCAGATCCATGCCCGAATTCAGAAAACAACTCTTACTCCTTGTTCCAATATTTTCCTCGACGCACGCGTGGGTATCTTCGGTGACCTAGAGCCCGAGCACTGTATGGCCAGCACCCTCTAGGATCCTTCGTAGGTCACCTAGCGCTTCACTCATAGGCCGCTTCCTTGGTACCTCATCCACCGTACCGAAAGCTCCCCATTTAAATCGAACCGAGGCTGGTCAAGACCTCGATCAACCGTGCTACGCAAGACATCCTCCGTTGACTCTCCGTCGTCACACCTGTCGTTGCACTTTTATCACTTAGGTCTCCACGACCTCATTCACAAGACGGTCAAAATGCTTCCCTTGCATTCTTGACATAAAACAATCATTTAAATACAGGTCATGTGAATACAGTTTCTATAAGGAACTCTCGTTTTTCCACATTGTTCCACATTAATCCACATTACTTAATCCAAGTCCAACCTTATGTATTCCCATCGTCCTTCATCCATTCTCATCCAATCATATCATTTTCCATCTCATCACATCTTTCCACATTTATACTCATCACATCTCATCCACTCGCATCTACCCATATCCACATCTCATCACATCACATTCATTCACATCGCATCCATTCATATCTACCCCGATCCACATCACATCACATCACATCCATTTCACCTCACATCTCATTCATTCACATCTATCCTGATTCACATCCCATCCATTCACATCTCATCCATTTCACCTCACATCTCATTCACATCTATCCTGATTTACATCCCATCACATCTCATCCATTCACATCACATCTCATTCATTCACATCTATCCGGATTCACATCACATCCATTCACATCACATATCATCCATTCACATCTATCCCAATTTACATCATATCACATCACATCCATTTCACATCACATCTCACCCATTCACACTTATCCAGACTTACATCACATCACATCCATTCACATTCATTACATTCATTCCATCACATACATTCTATCCACCTTACATCATGTCCATATTTATCCACATCATATCTCATTCATTCCATCCACTTTACATCACATCCACATCATATCTCATTCATACACATCCCATCTCATCCCATCTCATTCATACACATCCCATCTCATTCATCCACATCCATCCAATCATTCACATGCACGACTATCCACATCTATCCATACATTCACATCTGCATATATTCACATCACATTCTTTCACATACACATCCACATCCATTTACTTCCCATCTCACCCTTTCACATATCCTCTCATCTCATTCTCATCTCATCATTCACATCCACATCCATTTACTTCACATCTCATCCACATTCATTTTTATCACACCACATCCTATCACATCCCATTCACATCTTATCTCATCCATTCACATCCTATCGCATCCCATTTACATTTTATCACATCTAATCACATCCTATCACATCCCATTTACATCTTATCACATCCATTCACATCCTATCGCATCCCATTTATATCTTATCACATCCATTCACATCCTATCGCATCCCATTTACATCTTATCACATCCATTCACATCCTATCGCATCCCATTTACATCTTATCACATCCATTCACATCCTATCGCATCCCATTTATATCTTATCACATCCATTCACATCCTATCGCATCCCATTTACATCTTATCACATCCATTCACATCCTATCGCATCTCATTCACATCCTATCGCATCCCATTTACATCTTATCACATCTCATTTGTATCTTATCACATCCATTCACATCCTATCGCATCCCATTTACATCTTATCACATCCATTCACATCCTATCGCATCCCATTTATATCTTATCACATCCATTCACATCCTATCGCATCTCATTTACATCTTATCACATCCATTCACATCCTATCGCATCTCATTCACATCCTATCGCATCCCATTTACATCTTATCACATCTCATTTGTATCTTATCACATCCATTCACATCCTATCGCATCCCATTTACATCTTATCACATCCATTCACATCCTATCGCATCCCATTTACATCTTATCACATTCATTCACATCCTATCGCATCCCAATTACATCTTATCACATCCATTCACATCCTATCGCATCCCATTTATATCTTATCACATCCATTCACATCCTATTCCCATTTAGTACCTTTTTTCTACTTTGATACAGATAATGGGACTTTTTCTAAATTTTTGCCAATTGTTTGGCTTAGATAAAGGTTCTTTTTCTCCATGACTATTTCCATATTCTTTTTCAATTTCTCAAATGAATTATATTCAATATTCCTCTTTTCAATGAAAGAATTCATGGGATTTACAAAAATCAATTCTACCCATATTTTCACTTTTGGAAAATATTCATAAATTGAATTATACTAAAAATTTCTCTTTTTTCCATTTAATTTCTTGGATCTCAATTATCATGGGAATTCCTCTTTTTACATTTAATTGCTTGAAATCTAAATGTCATGGGAAGTCTTCTTTTATCATCAAATAAATTTATCTAAAATTTCTCTTTTCTTTAATAAAAATATTCAATATTCTAAATATACCAAGAATTCCTCTTTTTCCATTTAAATGATTGAATTCCAAATATGATGGAAATTCCTCTTTCATTATTTAAATTTATACATGCACAAAATAATTTTAACTAAAATTTCTCTTAAAAATTAAATAAAAATATCCATTAATCATAATATGACAAGAATTCCACTTTTTCCATTTAAATGATTAAATTCCAAATATGATGGGAACTTCTCTTTAAGAAATTTAAATTTATTCATGCATAAAATAATTTATCTAAAATTCTTCTTTAATTTTTAAATAAAATATGCATTATTTTAATATTCTAACTTTTCTCTTTCTCCATTGGAATACATGGATCTCCATTATCATGGGAATTTCTCTTTTATCATAAAAATAAAATTACTAAAAATTTCTCTGTTTCTCTAATTAACTATTTATACATAAACATTAAAAATTAGTTTTCCATGGATATGACGAGAATTCTTCATTTAACATATATTGACTAATCCTAGTATATGGTAGGAAGTCCTCTTTTCACATTATGCATAAAAATGATTTATATCTTAATTTTCAAAAATTTTGCCATATAGCTCCGTTGCTATTACTGATAATTTTTAATATTTTCTAAAAGAATAAGACTTAATAATAGGATTATGATAGAATAAATATCATTTGGACCAATATCCAATTTATGGATTTAATTCCTAAGTTTACCATAATTTATGTAACATTAAAGCATAAAAAAACCATCTCTTTGGCATCTAGCTTATTGTCTAGCATAGAGTTTGATTTTAGAATTAGGAATTGCTCCATGAGAAGCATCATTTGAATTGAGAATTGGTCATAGGAATGACCATTCTTTGGGGGAGAGAGAGATATACATAAAAACATCCTAACTTAAGTATAAATGTAAACTTTATGTGATTAATCATTAAACTTCATTAGAGAGCTTTATTTGCATTGAAAAACCATTAAATTGAATACTTCTCAAGCTTGAGAGGGGTTGAGAAGTGAAAAACATTTAGAAGATCAAGAAAAAATCATAACGTCACACCTTACCTCTTATTTTGCTTGATTCTCTATTCTTAGGAGAGGCCCCCAACCAATCAATTGGTTAGTATGTTGAGGAAAGCTTCAAGGAAGGTTGAAGAGAGAGAGAGAAGCTCCAATCTCTCCAAAATGTAGAGGATTTTTAGGGGATAATAGAAAATATACTTATTTTAAGGTAATACTAGCATGGTCTAGTTCACAGATGAGAATACAAAAGAATGAGGGTCTATTTATAGGTGAGGGAGGCCACTAACTTAGTCCAACTAAGTTCTAGAGTTTTCCAGCTTCACCTTGGCCTTGTTGTCTCTTAGGCGATGGAAGGTTGGAATCACCTTCTGGAGCTAGAAATCTTTTGAAAGATGATGGTGCTGGCTTTGGCAGGACCTTGACATCAAAGGCCTTGGCAAAATCCTTCGCCATCCACACTGCTTTGGCCATGGAAACTGGCTTGGCATTCTTCACTATTCAAAGGTTCATTCAGTCCTTGAATGAACCTGGCAGCTGTTCTTGATCTAGCGGTGGCGAGTATTTGAGGAGGAGAGCAAACGCTTGGTGATACACTTCAATAGTTCTGCTCCCCTGGGTTGACTCTAAGAACTCGTTCATCTTGGTTTCCAAAAAGCTGGGAGGACAGAATCTCTTCCTTAGGTAAATTTTGAGATCATTCCATGTTTGAGTGTTCTGATCCAAAGGGTTTGTCTCGCAGTGGTTTCCAAAAAAGCTGGGAGGATAGAATCTCTTCCTTACGTAAATTTTAAGATCATTCCATGTTTGAGTGTTCTGATCCAGAGGGTTTGAGTCTTCTGGTCTAGAGGGTTTGTCTTGAAGTGGTTTCTCCATGCCACTCTGGTTGTTTCTACTATCTCTTCAGCCTTGCAAAGAGCCATTTTGCTCTTCTCATTGTACCCGGTGACATCGAAGTACTCTTTCATTGCTTCGATCCACTTCTCCACAGCCTCGCCCAAGTTTTCCCCTTCACCCTTGAAAGGTCCAGGCTGCGATCTATTAAGAGTTTTACGAACATCCAAGTCGAGCTCTTCCTCATCGAGTTGGAGGTTATAATTCCTCTGGTACTTCATAAATTTTTAACATTTCTGGTTTCTCGGTTGTTCCACTTTAGCCAATTTGCTCTGATACCAGCTGAAAGATCCCTGTCCCCCTCCGCGTAACGAATTCGGGGGTGCTAGTAGCGGAAGTAGCAGTTCTTGCGTGGGATAGAGCCTCTCACTCTCGCAGCCTTGCCCACGGATATCCGGTCAAGAGACTAATCCCTTGGTTCTTCCAAAACCAATGAACCCGAAAAAACTTCCCTCACCAAGAAAGCATGGGCGATTTCTCCATCGGATATTTTTATCCTAACGTAGTCCAAGGTCATCACTAACCAAACTGATCCGACTGAACCCGTAAGTGAAATGGTCAGATCAAGGAAAAGACTTGCACATAGAGACTAATGCTTTTTTCATCATCGACGAGAGGCACAGTCGTTGATTCTTTTCCATAGAACAAGGACTGTCCGGTAATATTTCAACTTTTCTCTTTCTCCATTGGAATACATGGATCTCCATTATCATGGGAATTTCTGTTTTATCATAAAAATAAAATTACTGAAAATTTTTCTTTTTCTCTAATTAACTATTTATACATAAACATTAAAAATTAGATTTCCATGGATATGACGAGAATTATTCATTCAACAAAGGATGACTAATCCTAGTATATGGTAGGAAGTCCACTTTTCACATTATGCATAAAAATGATTTATGTGTTAATTTTTAAAATTTTTGCCATAGCTCCGCTGCTATTACTGATATTTTTTAATATTTTCTAAAAGAATAAGACTTAGTAATAGGATTATATAAGAGTAACTATCATTTGGATGACCAATAAACAATTTATGGACTTAATTCCTAAGTTAACCTTAATTTATGTAACATTAAAGCATAAAAAAGCCATCTCTTTGGCCTCTAGCTTGACTAGAGTTTGATTTTAGAATTAGGAATTTCTCCATGAGAAGCATCATTTGAATTGAGAATTGGTCATAGGAATGACCATTCTTTGGGGGAGAGAGAGATATACATAAAAAACATCCTAAATTAAGCATAAATGTAAACTTTATGTGATTAATCATTAAAATTTATTAGAGAGCTTCATTTGCATTGAAAAGCCATTCAATTGAATACTTCTCAAGCTTGAGAGGGGTTAAGAAGTGAAAAACATTTAGAAGATTAAGAAAAAACCATAAAGTCACACCTTACCTCTTGTTTTGCTTGATTCTCTATTCTTAGGAAAGGCCCCCAAACAATCAATTGGTTAGTATGTTGAGGAAAGCTCCAAGGAAGGTTGAAGAGAGAGAGAAGCTCCAATCTCTCCAAAATGTAGAGGATTTTTAGGGGATAATAGAAAATATACTTATTTTAAGATAATACTGGCATGGTCTAGCTCACAGATGAGAATACAAAAGAATGAGGGTCTACTTATAGGTGAGCGAGGCCACTAACTGAGTCCAACTAAGTTCTAGAGTTTTTCAGCTTCAGTTTGGCTGAATTTGGACAAGATTTGGACCAGTTTGGCTCCCTTTTTTATTTGGTTTGATCCAGGAGAGAGGAGAGATAAAAATATCTAAATAATTTTGAGTTTAAAACTCATTCACATGTGTGAAATAGGCGCCTCCTTGAAGGCTCCCCCTTTCCTTACCAAGGTGTAAAAATTGTATGATTACTCCAAAATATCTCATTGTTTTAGTAATATTTCATAATTTTTAACTAATAAATCTTGTACTCAGTCAACTCTCCATCTTATGTGGGTGCATTTACTAATCTTTGGGTATTTTCTTTTATTCATTGGATTTATCTCATCCCAACACTTGGATTAATCTTATTGGTCCATAGGAACCTTAATTGGACCATAATCCATCAGGCTGAGGAGGAATCTTACATCCTCTCCCACTTGAAAAACGCGAGATGTCCTCATCTCGTAGGTGGAGTATGATCTCTTTCATCTTGTTCTTCTTCTTCAATTGCTTCCAGCGTTACTGCCTTGGAAGTGGACGGCCGATTTGGCTCTTCGACTTCCCCCAGAGGTCTTGCATTACTTTGGATTGAAACTGCGGGTTGGTTAGAGGGTGTACCTCTGGGATTTCCCTGATTTTGGCGGAAAGAAACTTGATTACTCTAGAAGGAAGGAGCTGGAGTCTGGAATCTTGGTCCTTGATTTCCCCACCCTGAAAACCTTGATCCAAAAGGAGTTGGGCAATCCATACTGCGATGTCCAAATCCTTGACAGTTATAGCATTTCACTTCCTTGTTCAAGGGTGGAACTTTTGAAGTTGAATTTGAGGGATTAAGTTCTGAGAAAGGGATTTTTCTTCCATCTCTAAAACTTTCCGTATTCTGAGTTTGGCCTTGTTGTCTCTTAGGTGGTGGAAGGTTGGAATCACCTTCTAGAGCTAGAAATCTTTTGAAAGATGTGTTGGATAAATGTAATCCCAACTCCTTAGTCCAATTTAATGTGTGGCTAGTGGTCAGTGGTTGGTGTAAAGCCTACAAATGGTTGGTGCATATGGTTCATGCAACTCATGCAACTAAAAATAGGGTAGAGGAGTCTCTAAATAAGGTACAAGTCGTGATCAAGTGATTATGTAAGTTTGGTTCATGCCTAATCATAATTAGTGTCTTTTTGTGTTAATCTCAAAGCAATTTCTGCATATACTAGTTTTTGTCCCTCATGTTCATGATGTTTTGTACAAGCTTTGATCCACCTTGAGTATGTCTTGATCAATATTCATAGTTGAATTATCATATCCAACAAGATGATGGTGCTGGCTTCGGGGGACCTTGACATTAAAGGCCTTGGTAAAATCCTTTGCCATCCGCACTGCTTCAGCCATGGAAACTAGTTTGGCATTCTTCACTAGGATATTCAAAGGTTCTTTCACTCCCCGAATGAACCTGGCCATCAGCTGTTCTTCATCTAGCAGTGGCGAGTATTTGAGGAGGAGAGCAAATGCTTGGTGATACACTTCAATAGTTCTGCTCCCCTGGGTTAACTCTAAGAACTCGTTCATCTTGGTTTTCAAAAAGCTGGGAGGACAGAAACTCTTCCTTAGGTAAATTTTAAAATCATTCCATGTCTGAGTGTTCTGATCCAGAGGGTTTGTCTCGCAGTGGTTTCTCCATGCCACTCTGGTTGTTTCTATTATCTTCAGCCTTGCAAGAGCCATTTTGCTCTTCTCATTGTACCCGCTGACATCAAAGTACTCTTCCATTGCTTCGATCCACTTCTCCATAGCCTCACCCAAGTTGTCCCCTTCACCCTTGAAAGGTCCAGGCTGCGATCTATGAAGAGTTTTACGAACATCCAAGTCGAGCTCTTCCTCATCGAGTTGGGGGTTATCATTCCTACCACGGATGACCTCAATCCATGACCCTATCAATACGAAAATTCTTGTTAAATTCCTTTATTTATAATTCAAATCCGACTTTAGATCCAACTGATTCTGGGGTTCTTTAGATTGGTCAGTCCCCTCAAAATCCTGGGATAAAGATCCCTTCTAATAGAAGAACATAAGACTCATTATTAGAGAATAATGCATTCAGAACATATCATTCATATCCTTAACACAATAATGGTCCATCAGACCCAAAATTCCATCTGAACATTCTTCCAAAGAAATTTCAGTTATGCAGGTTTTCAATTTGTCATCCCTTAATTAGAGTCACTGGGTCAAGGTTAACAATAGCAATCTGTCAGCGCAATCCACTAATTTCATAGTGATTTGCTGAAGTCACAATCATCATTCCAGTGATTATCATCATCACTAGGATTCGTCCCATTCATCCTCATTGTGGCTTTGTTAAACTTATCTTCTTTCAACTAAAATTCAGGAATCATTATCTTTCAATCAGAATCCAAATCAACTCATCAATTCTCAACCAGAATTCTAAAATCATATCAATCAGCATTCAAATTCATCATTTCGATAGTATTTTTGCTTATAATTTCAAGGTCTTAGATTTACTCGTATATACTACCAGTAAAGAGCTGCAATTATACCCTCGGTATATGCAGGTAGTCACGGTCCTTGGAATTATGAGGTAAATACCATCATGTCGAGGCCTCAAGCAAGTCAGTGATTCGATACAATTGTGGTACTTCCATATGAAGACCCAATTACAAATTTATGAATCTACATTCTAAATATCAATTTGTATGAATTTCATAAATTTTTGACATTTTTGGCTTCTCGGTTAATCCACTTTAGCCAATTCGCTCTGATACTAGCTGAAAGATCCCTGCCCCCTCCGCGTAACGAATTCGGGGGTGCTAGCAGAGGAAGTAGCACTTCTTGCGCGGGACAGAGCCTCTCACTCGGGGTCTCGCCCATGGATATCCGGACAAGAGACTAACCCCTCGGTTCTTCCAAAACCGAACTTGGAAAAACTTCCCTCACCAAGAAAGCACGGGCAATTCCTCCATGGGATATTTTTATTCTAACGTAGTCAAGGTCATCACTAACCAAACTGATCCGACCGAACCCGTAAGTCACATGGTCAGATCAAGGAAAAGACTTGCACTTGGATCATAGAGACCAACGCTTTTTTCCTCATCGAGAGGCACAGTCGTTGATTCTTTTCCATAGAACAAGGACTGTCTCGGATTTACTTCATCTATCGTATCATAACAGAATTGAGTCTCATTTTAGGGATCCATCTATCCAGCCTAACCCCATCCGTTCCCATGGGTTAGCCAACTGCCCAACCACTGTAGTGATAGAATCCGTTTAGAAATTTGGTTATGTTTTGTTCCGGGTACCAGGGAAAAGAATTCCCAAGCCCCCTAGCAGGTGCTTCATGCAAACTTTAAGATAGTCACACCACTTACACACCCAATATGAAATTGCCTCTTTCACAGATTCAGCTAACTTTAAAACAGTCTTTTAATGAAATCATAGTATCACTGATCATAATCCTCCAAAATATCCGGTTGATTTCTAATTTTCGATCATTCTTTCATCGGTGTACCTATGGCATCATTGGCAACCAGAACGCTCACCACCTATCCACCAGGGGCCTTTTCAATAGTTCCTAGCTCATAGTACTCGGAAATATATTCACTTATAAAAATCCAGATGGACTCTTCCTTGAAGATCAGCAAATTCAACCATCAGATCCATATAAAAGAGCCATGGACTCATCCGAGTAAGGTCAATCAACCAGATCCATGCCCGAATTCAGAAAACAACTCTTACTCCTTGTTCCAATATCTTCCTCGACGTACATGTGGGTATCTTCGGTGACCTAGAGCCCGAGCACTGTATGGTCAGCACCCTCTAGGATCCTTCGCAGGTCACCTAGTGCTTCACTCATAGGCCGCTTCCTTGGTCCCTTATCCACCGTACTGGAAGCTCACCATTTAAATCGAACTAAGGCTAGTGAAGACCTCGGTCGACCATGCTAGGCGAGATGTCCTCCGTTGACTCTCCGTCAGCTGTTGCAACTTTATCACTTAGGTCTCCACGACCTCATTCACAAGACGGTCAAAATGCTTCCCCTGCATTCTTGACATAAAACAGTCATTTAAAAACAGGTCATAAATACAGTTTCTATAACGAACTCTCGTCTTTCCACATCAATCCACATTACTTAATCCAAGTCCAATCATATGTATTCCCATCGTTCTTCATCCATTCTCATCCAATCACATCATTTTCCATCTCATCACATCTTTCCACATTTATACTCATCACATCTCATCCACTCGCATCTACCCATATCCACATCTCATCACATCACATTCACATCTCATCCACTCGCATCTACCCATATCCACATCACATCACATCACATCACATTCATTCACATCGCATCCATTCATATCTACCCCGATCTACATCACATCACATCACATCACATCCATTTCACCTCATATCTCATTCATTCACAGCTATCCTGATTCAGATCCCATCACATCTCATCCATTCACATCATGTCTCATTCATTCACATCTATCCGGATTCACATCACATCCATTCACGTCACATATCATCCATTACATCCATTCACATCACATATCATCCATTCACATCTATCCCAATTTACATCATATCACATCACATCCATTTACATCTCACCCATTCACATTCATCACATTCATTGTGTCCCCATTTTGTCACATACTTCTATCCACCTTACATCACCTCCACATCTATACATCATATCTCATTCATTCCATCCACTTTACATCACATCCACATCTAATCTCATTCATACACCTCCCATCTCATTCATCCACATCCATCCAATCATTCACATGCACGACTATCCACATCTATCCATACATTCACATCTATCACTTAACATCCACAGATATTCACATCACATTCTTTCACATACACATCCACATCCTTTTACTTCCCATCTCACCCTTTCACATATCGTCTCATCTCATTCTTATCTCATCATTCACATCCACATCCATTTACTTCACATCTCATCCACATTCATTTTCATCACACCACATCCTATCACATCCCATTCTTATCTTATCACATCTTATCACATCCTATCGCATCCCATTTACATCTTATCACATCTATTCACATATCCTATCACATCCCATTTACATCTTATCACATCCTATTTACATCTTATCACATCCATTCACATCCTATTATATCCCATTAACATCTTATCACATCCATTCACATCCTATCACATCCCATTTATATCTTATCACATCGAATCACATCCCATTTACATCTTATCACATCCATTCGCATCCTATCACATCCCATTTACATCTTATCACATCCTATGGCATCTCATTTACATCTTATCACATCCATTCACATCCTATTCCCATTTAGTAGCTTTTTTCTATCTTGATACCGATAATGGAAATTTTTTTAAATTCTTGCCAATTGTTTGGCTTAGATAAAGGTTCTTTTTCTCGACGACTATTTCCATATTCTTTCTCAATTTCTCAAATGAATTATATTCAATATTCCTCTTTTCAATGAAAGAATTCATGGGATTTACAAATATCAATTCTACCCATATTTCCTCTTTTGATAACTATTCATAAATTAAATTATACTGAAAAATTTCTCTTTTTTCCATTTAATTTCTTGGATCTCGATTATCATGGGAATTCCTCTTTTTACATTTAATTGCTTGAAATCTAAATGTCATGGGAATTCTTCTTTTATCATCAAATAAATTTATCTAAAATTTCTCTTTTCTTTAATAAAAATATTCAATATTTCAATTATACCAAGAATTCCTCTTTTTTCATTTAAATGATTGAATTCCAAATATGATGGAAATTCCTCTTTCATCATTTAAATTTATACATGCATAAAATAATTTTAACTAAAATTTCTCTTAGAAATTAAATAAAAATATCCATTAATCCTAATATGACAAAAATTCCACTTTTTCCATTGAAATGATTGAATTCCAAATATGATGGGAGTTCCTCTTTTATCATTTAAATTTATTCATGCATAAAATAATTTATCTAAAATTCTTCTTTAATTTTTAAATAAAATATCCATTGTTTTAATATTCCAACTTTTCTCTTTCTCCATTGGAATACATGGATCTCCATTATCATGGGAATTCCTCTTTTATAATAAAAATGAAATTACTAAAAATTTCTCTTTCTCTCTAATTAACTATTTATACATAAACATTAAAAATTAGTTTTCCATGGATATGACGAGAATTTTTTATTTAACATAGGATGACTAATCCTAGTAAATGGTAGGAAGTCCTCTTTTCACATTATGCATAAAAATGATTTATGTGTTAATTTTTAAAAATTTTACCATAGCTTTGTTGCTATTATTGATAATTTTTAATATTTTCTAAAAGAACAAGACTTAGTAATAGGATTATGATCGAGTAACTATCATTTGGACCAATATCAAATTTATGGACTTAATTCCTAAGTTTGCCGCCCGTAACTTATGTAACATTAAAGCATAAAAAATCTCTTTCGTCTCTAGCTTGACTAGCATAGAGTTTGATTTTAGAATGAGGAATTGCTCCATGAGAAGCATCATTTGAGTTGAGAATTGGTCATAGGAATGACCATTCATTAGGGAAGAGAGAGATATACATAAAAAACATTCTAAATTAAGCATAAATGTAAACTTTATGTGATTAATCATTAAAATTCATTAGAGAGCTTCATTTGCATTGAAAAACCATTCAATTGAATACTTCTCAAGCTTGAGAGGGGTTGAGAAGTGAAAAACATTTAGAAGATTAAGAAAAAACCATAAAGTCACACCTTACCTCTTGTTTTGCTTGATTCTCTATTCTTAGGAGAGGTCCCCAGCCAATCAATTAGTGAGTATGTTGAGGAAAGCTCCAAGGAAGGTTGAAGAGAGAGAGAAGCTCCAATCTCTCCAAAATGTAGAGGATGTTTAGGGGATAGTAGAAAATATACTTATTTTAAGGTAATATTAGCATGGTCTAGCTCACAGATGAGAATACAAATCAATGAGGGTCTATTTATAGGTGAGGGAGGCCACTAACTGAGTCCAACTAAGTTCTAGAATTTTACAGCTTCAGTTTGGCTGAATTTGGACAAGATTTGGACGAGTTTGGCTCCCTTTTTTATTTGGTTTGATCCAGGTGAGAGGAGAGATAAAAATATCTTAATATTTTTGAGTTTCAAACTCAATCACATGTGTGAAATAGGTGCCTCCTTGAAGGCTCCCCCTTTCCTTACCAAGGTGTCAAAATTGTATGATTACTCTAAAATATCTCATTGTTTTAGTAATATTTCATAATTAATAAATATTGTACTCAGTCCACTCTTCATCTTATGTAGGCATTTACTCATTTTTGGGTTATTTCTTTTATTCATTGGATTTATCTCATCCTAACACTTGGAGTAATCTTATTGGTCCACAGGAACCTTAATTGGACCATAATCCAAAAATTTCAAAAAATCTTGACCCTTAGGCTAAGGTCTTTTAAATCATTTTAATTGATTCCTAATACACCTTGGAAAATTTATTTTGATTTTTTGTTTTAGGGAAACATATTTTTGATATTTGTAGAATTTATATATCCAAAAATATCTCAATATTGAATTACCACTCTCTAGAAATTTTTATCTCACTAGGTAAAAACAAGGAAAAATAATATTTTCTTATATTAAGAAATAGGGAATGATTACAGGGGATTGAAGTAAAGCTTATTTATTATTCAGGCTGAGGAGGAATCTTACATCCTCTCCCACTTGAAAAATGCTAGATGTCCTCATCTCGTAGGTGGAGTATGATCTCTTTCATCTTGTTCTTCTTCTTCAATTGCTTCCAATGTTATTGCCTTCTTGGAAGTGGACAGTCGATTTGGGAACATCTCTCTTCGACTTCCCCTATTATGAGGCGTAGGTCTTGCATTACTTTGGATTGAAACTACGGGTTGGTTAGAAGGTCTATCTCTTGGAGAAAGGTACCTGATTACTCTGGAAGAAAGGAGCTGGAGTCTTGAATCTTGGTCCCTGATTTCCTCGCCCCAAAAACCTTGATCCAAAAGGAGTTGGGCAATCCATACTGCAAATTCCAAGTAATTGAGTTCCGGGAAAGGGATTTTTCTTCCATTCTGGAACTTTCCATATTCTGAGTTTGACCTTGTTGTCTCTTAGGCATTGTCTCTTAGGCGGTGGAAGCTTGGAATCACCTTCTAGAGCTAGAAATCTTTTGAAAGATGATGGTGCTAGCTTCGGCGGGACCTTGACATCAAAGGCCTTGGCGAAATCCTTTGCCATCCGCACTACTTCGGCCATGGAAAGTGGCTTGGCATTCTTCACTAGGATATTCAAAGGTTCGTTCAGTTCCCGAATAAACCTGGCCATCAGCTGTTCTTCATCTAGCGGTGGCGAGTATTTGAGGAGGAGAGCAAATGCTTGGTGATACACTTCAATAGTTCTACTCCCCTGGGTTAACTCTAAGAACTCCTTCATCTTGGTTTCCAAAAAGCTGGGAGGACAGAATCTCTTCCTTTTAGGTAAATTTTGAGATCATTCCATGTCTAAGTGTTCCGATCCAGACGGTTTGTCTCGCACTGGTTTCTCCAAGCCACTTTGGCTGTTTCTACTATCTTCAGCCTTGCAAGAGCCATTTTGCTCTTCTCATTCTACCCAGTGACATCGAAGTACTCTTCCATTGCTTCGATCCACTTCTCCACAGCCTCGCCCAAGTTTTTCCCTTCACCCTTGAAAGGTTTAGGCTGCGATCTATGAAGAGTTTTATGAACATCTAAGTCGAGCTCTTCCTCATCGAGTTAAGGGTTATCATTCCTACCACAATGACCTCAATCCATGACCCTATCAATACGAAAATTCATGTTAAGTCCCTTTATTTATAATTCAAATCCGACTTTAGATCCAACTGATTCTGGGGTTCTTTAGATTGGTCAATCCCCTCAGAATCCTGGGATAAAGATCCCTTCTAACAGAAGAACATACAGACTCATTATTAGAGAATAATGCATTCAAAACATATCATTCATATCCTTAACACAATAATGGTCCATCAGACCGAAAATTCCATCTGAACATTCCTCCAGGGGAATTTCTGTTATGCAAGTTTTCAATTTGTCATCCCTTAATAAGAGTCACTGGGTCAAGGTCAATAGTAGCAATCTGTCAGCACAATCCACTAATCTCATAGTGATTTGTTGAAGTCACAATCATCATTCCAGTTATCATCATCATCATCATTGGGATTCGTCCCATTCATCCTCATTGTGGATTTGTTTAACTTATCTTCTTTCAAAGTGAGAGAAGGAACTATTAATAGTTTTTTTAAGGGAAAAAAAACCTAACTAAGCTTATTTTCTTAGCCTTATTACATCTAGATTTATGCTGGTGCGTACACAACCCAACGCCTCCCTTGTCTCCTCATTCATGCACGCCAAGCACCATGCCTATGGGGAGCATTAGTCTGCAACCATTCAAGTCGAGCATGACTTTTTGTAGCCTTGCGTGCCTCTTGTGCAAGCTTAGATTGTTGGGCCCACTCGCTAACCAATACCCTTCCAAAGGTTGTGCGATAAAACCAATTGAACATCTCTTGTAGATAGTTTATACGTGTTCCCTCCTATAGAAGCTCCACCTCCATGTCTTGTATTTTTGAAATAAACCCCTCTTACTTTATAATGTGATTTGTCCATCCCTTGGGTACTCCACATGTCGAGCGATCCATACTTGTTCATGAAATATGCACCATGCGCATAAACTATGTGCTGTACACATGACAATAGAATTTAATTAGAAAAAGTCAAGGTTAAAACACCAGTTTATTTTTTTACTGTACAACTTACCATATAGTGTGTTACTTTACTCTCTCCCCAAGCACCTAGCACACTTTTGGTGAATTCTATGATATTTTGTTGGAATGGTGCTTCTTGGGCAGTTGTGCTACTTTGATTCATAATGTAAACCATGTTATTGAAATTTATCCAAAGCTGTTTGCGCATATTTACAAGAGCTGGCATCATTGGACAATCTACATTTGTGGTGATTGCACACAGGTCTCTCCAAAGTCCCCGTCTTCTTTTAATTCTCTATGTTTGCTGGCTTCTCCGAAAATCTCCTTGCCTTTGATCCAATCATGGAGACCTTTTGAGCAAGCTCGTATGACATACCAAAGGCCTGCTTATTCACTCCAATTTTCACGTTTCCGCCATGGCAGCCTAGAGAATTCAAAAGATGCTCTAATTTACCAAGGGCTACAACTTTCCTCTCTTATGTAGACATTGTGAATGCATAATCGATATGGCACTTAAGCAATCGATCAAAGATTCTCATGAATGCATGAAGTGTGCAAAAGTGAATATTCTTTAGTGGAAAATTAATGATAGGGCTCCAATTTGAATTCCTGTTTGGTTCTCCTAGCATATCACGAGACATGACACCTTCCACCCATCTTGCATTTGGTTGTTCCTCATCTTCATCATCAGTTGACTCGGTTGGATATACTGCATCTTCTTGTTGCTTCTTCCCTGTCTTGGGACCTTTTGAGGCATCCTTCCCAATAGAACCAACCTTCTATATACCTTTTCCATTTGTCTTTTTCTGCCTAGGAATATCAATCTAAGCATTGCAGTATGGACAAGGCCATCTTGATGTCGCGCCTTGAGCACAACCCATCATGCATTTAATTGTCTTTAAATCTCCCCCAAGATGCCAATCCACCTTGAACTTTCCTATGTTTTCTACATCTAAAAGTTGACCATCAATTTGCTTTTTGATTACATCTGTTATCCAGGGAGTCCTTTCAAATATCCATGTCAATACCTCATGTGTCTCCTTCAGTACCTCGAATGCACCAAGCCACTAGACCTCTTTCTCAGATTGCACACTAAAACTTGGTTTGGTAGTCTTTTCCCATGCACAAATCATGGCCTCATTCATGAGTGTAATGCTCATACGTTCTAGCTTTCGACCTTTCACAATTTGGCACTCATCTAGTTTGAGCACAAATGAAAGTGTGCTCCCGTAGCAATTGCAAGTTCTCACCTTCTGCTCTGGTGAAAGACCATAGAACTTCACCATAGCTTGTTGTAGTCACTCAATATGAACAAAGATGTTATTGTAAACATCATAATGAAATTCTATACTTGTTGTCTTGATTTTCTTTCTGCTCGACCCTGTGTCTAATGTTAGTGTGTCCTCAACGTGATAAAACTGTCCTATAGCTCGCTGCACATCATCATTATTGATACGCTTGACATTGTGAATCACCTTGAGTGTAGGAAATAAAGTGCCAGTGATTCCTTGTCTTAGAAATGCATCTTTTACAACCTGACAGATTGCTTGGTACCCTTTCATGCTGATTTTAGCCACATCACAAGCATGTTGAATTAATGAAGAATCGATGGAGGTGGTAATCTTGCTCACTACATTGCTGACAACAGCTTGGCGTATTTTAGGATGATGAGGGTCAGTAATCATTGAGAGAATATCCTTGGTATTCAGAATGGCTTTGACCAAATCCTTCCATCCCTCTTCATTCGAACCACACACCTCTTGCAGAAAATTCCTGGCAGAAGACAAATCATGACTATTTTGTTTAAATCACTGAGTGCATAATGAAAGTTTATGTACGAATCCTTTTCTTCCCTGCTCCACCTTTAAACGCAAGAGATTCTATACCAGCCAATGTCTTTTTGCGTTCACGCGAGCACCATTTAGCGTTGCTTTGAGTCGTTTGATAAGTTCCTCTAGCCTTTGAACCTTTGCATCCTTCTCCACATTCTCTGCGAGGATCTCTTTCATTTTATCTGATGATGTTTTAAGTCCTTCTTGACATTGTAAAAGGCTGAATTGTAATGCTTGCAATTGAGATTGGAGAATATGGGTTTGCCAAGCTCCACTTGCAGTCAATCTTCTGCAGTATCCTAACAAGCCAAGCTGCATAAAAGATGATAAATTGCAGAAAGGAGGGTTTGCTCTTAAAGGAGGGTTTGCTCTTAATGGAGGGTCAACTGGATAGAGATGCCCATCAACCCAAAGATCTACATTTTTCTCCTTAGCTATCCTACGAGCTTGGACATATTGTGCATCAGTAGGATGAGTTTTTTTAGAGCTGCCATACTCTTCAGGAATACAAATGTGTAAAATCAACCTTCCGTTTTCTAGCTTCAAAAGGGGCTATACACACAGCTTGCAAAGGCTCCATAGCTAAGCAGAGGAAGAAGCTAAAGCAAAGAGAGAGAGAGAGAGAGAGAGACTGTTAAAACTTTGCTGTTGTTGCAGGTTTAACACAAATCCGTTTTTTCTAAGTAGAAAATGATCTTTTTGATATACAAATATTCTAACATGGAGTTTTTCATCAATAAATTACATTTACGAGAAAAATTAAAAAATAATAATTTTTGGAGTCCCCCTCACAATTTTGGGATCTGACAGTTAGTTATGTTTATGGGGTGTGGGGACCTAACAATTAGTTATGGATGTACTGGCTCCTGACAGACTTCTAACGTGACCCTTGAATTATAAGCTTTTTGGAGGGAAAATTTTATTTTCATCATACATATTGGTTGGGTGGTGTTTTTTCCACCTCAAAATGTAAAAAAAATAAAAAATAAAAAATAAAAAATTTTCACTTTTTGGGGCCCACCTAAATACAATAATGTTTTGCTGATGTGGAAGGGAGATATGGTGGGAGTTAATGAGAAAGGAGATTTCAAACTGACAAGAAAGATTCAATTTATAGAGAGTGAAGATAAAAAATTCAAAAAGTAAGAGAGAAAGTATGAGAAAAGTCAAAAAGTAAGAGAGAGAGTGTGAGAATATTCCCTTTAAAAAGTGAAACTAGGGGGGTATGGCTGATGTGGCAAGGCAAAAAATAGGGGTCATCATAGCCTTTGTCTCCCTTAAGCCCAGCTTTTTAAGCTCTAATCCCTTAAAATTAGGAATCCTTAGGAGGCCCTTTTTGGGTCCAAAAATTCCTAATGAGTTAGCAGATGATACAGTGTTGTTCCTTGAGGCTTCACATGCTTGTTTATGTGCTTTCCGGACAGCCTTGGAGGCCTTTTTTTTTGCAGCAAGAGCTACTATTAATTGGCATAAGTCAGTTGGTTTTTGGATCAGTGATTCTTCTCTTGCAGATTGGGGTACAAATGTTGGTTTTACTTTGATTGAGAGAGGATGCTCTGCTAGATACCTTGGTTGTCAGGTGGGTGTTGACATCTCCCCTGTACAATAGTTTGCTCTTAAGAATTAAAAGCAAACTTCATCACTGGAGTAGGAGGAAGCTCAACTTGGCCTTTAGAGCTTTGGTGGTTGTCTAACCAAGTTTTGCTAGCCACGGCTTGGTTTATCGCTTCGTGCTGGATTTTTCATAAGGGCTGCATCATTGGACAGCTTCGTCGCCTTATTTGGAACTTTCTTTGGTCAGGGCTTGATGGAAATGCACACACCATGGCTAAAGTTGCTTGGGAAACCATTATCAGGCCTAAGCAAGAAGGGGGATTGAATATCATTGACCCTGAGGTGCAATGTAAGGCTTTGCTATGTAAGCTGGTTGTTAGGGGCTTTCTTCCAGGCTCTGAGCCGTGGAAGGACTTTCTCATGCAATAGATCATGAAGTGTGTCCCTGTTTGCGGAGGTGACTGGACTCTCAGCTCCTCACGCTTTATTTTTTTGGATGCAGTTCACGGCTCCCCTTCATCCCCTGTGGTTAGGTCCCTCCTACAGGCCTGGGACTGCCTGAGGAAGCTAACCGCGGCAGCCCATTTTGTGGAATGATTTGATCTTAGATGTGCATGGTAGGCCTCTTGGGGCAGCTATGCATATTCTTTGGGGCTGGCTGGGAGACACTTTGCCCCCCACGGTGCTGGCTTGGAAGAGGTTTCAGAGCCTCACCGAGGTACAGAGATTGGATCTCATGCAGCATTTGAGAGGCTCTGGTCGGAGGATTGCACAAATTGATGCAACCATTCCCAACCACTGGATTATTGGATCTTTCTTGGAAGACCGTCATCATTCTTGGTTTGGGGTTTTTTCTGGGACAGGTGTTCCTCTCTTCAAGTTATGGGTCTCCCCTTGCCTATGTACCGGTCTTTTTTTTTGTATAGGAGGATGGATGGCAGTTGGAGAGATGTGACATGCAGGACCTTATTGAGGGCCCCCAGATTCGTCCAATCGGAGTTGTTGGCAGGTTAGGGAAGCACGTCTTTGTTGACCCCCCCCATGGATGATCATAGAGAGTGTTAGCCTTTGGTTGTATGGTGGCTGCCCTATCAGACATTTGCATTGGGACCCCGGTGAGTGGGTGTGGAAGGATGCTTGTAACCCCTTGAAAGGCATGCCTTTTTTCAATTATACGGTGCAGAATGCCAGACATCTTATCTTGGGACACATTCAGAGTGTCCCTACTCTTAGACCCCAGTGGGAATCTTATGGCATTTCGACTGACATTCAGAGGGTTTTTTGGCAAAGATTGTGGCATTCTTATAGGAAGCCATAGATTTCCTCCTTTATCTGGGTTTCTCTTCATGGTGGTCTGGCCACCAATCAGTGGAGGTCAGTTACTGGTGCTTACCTAGCATGCCCTAGATGTGGAGGAGTTTTGGAGTCAGTTTACCATTGTTTATGGGAATGCAGGGAAGCACAGAGGGTTTGGTCTGCGATTGCACACCTCTTTGGTAGGATTAAGAGGGATGCTATCATTTCTTTTGGTTCTATAATTTGGTTGACACAGTCTGGGCCATAGCTGAGATTCGAGGGGACTGACAGGAGCTTGGCCATTATGGTTAGGCAAGGAGTTTCTCGGCAGTGTTATCTTCAGGATTTGCCACTTTCACACTTTGTCCCTCCGGCACAGAGGTTAGACAGTTCTTGGGAGATTATTGCTCGCATCTCAGCCTGGAATATCTACAAGGCTAGATGCACCGAGGCTATTGAGGGTACTCTCGTTCTTGTTTCTCGGTGTCTTTGCAGGATTTGGAGTGATATTATTCACACCATCATGGCTACCTGGGCCAGAATCCAGGGATCTTTGAGGGCTACGGAGAGGAAGCGCAGCCAGTTTATGAGAGAGTGGGACATTGGTAACTTTTTCACGTCCTCTCATTCGGGACCCTATTGGCAGCACAGGGCTCCTGATTGGTTAAGATCTCCACCTTTCTTGGTGTGAAATCTCCATTTTGTTAAAAAAAATCATACTTAATAGAAGTCTCCTTTCTAGAAAAAAAAAAAGAAAAACCATTCAATTGAATACTTCTCAAGCCTCACAGGGGTTGAGAAGTGAAAAACATTTAGAAGATTAAGAAAAAACCATAAAGTCACACCTTACCTCTTGTTTTGCTTGATTCTCTATTCTTAGGAGAGGCCCCCAACCAATCAATTGGTTAGTATGTTGAGGAAAGCTCCAAGGAAGGTTGAAGAGAGAGAGAAGCTCCAATCTCTCCAAAATGTAGGGGATTTTTAGGGGATAATAGAAAATATACTTATTTTAAGGTAATACTGGCATGGTCTAATTCACAGATGAGAATAAAAAAGAATGAGGGTCTATTTATAGGTGAGGGAGGCCACTAACTGAGTCCAACTAAGTTCTAGAATTTTCCAGCTTCAGTTTGGCTTAATTTAGACAAGATTTGGACCAGTTTGGCTCCCTTTTTTATTTGGTTTGATCTAGGAGAGAGGAGAGATAAAAATATCTTAATATTTTTGAGTTTAAAACTCATTCACATGTGTGAAATAGGCACCTCCTTGAAGGTTCCCCCTTTCCTTATTACTAAGGTGTCAAAATTGTATGATTACTCCAAAATATCTCATTTTTTTAGTAATATTTCATAATTTTTAACTAATAAATCTTATACTCAGTCAACTCTTCATCTTATGTGGGCATTTACTTATTTTTGGGTATTTTCTTTGATTCATTGGATTTATCTCATCCCAACACTTGGATTAATCGTATTGGTCCATAGGAACCTTAATTGGACCATAATCCAAAAATTTCAAAAAATCTTGACCCTTAAGCTAAGGTCTTTTAAATCATTTTTAATTGATTCCTAATGCACCTTGGAAAATTTATTTTAATTTTTTGTTTCAGGGAAACATATTTTTGATATTTGTAGAATTTATATATCCAAAAATATCTCAATATTGAAATACCACTCTCTAGAATTTTTTATCTCACTAGGCAAAAACAAGGAAAAATAATATTTTCTTGTATTCAAAAACACGGAATGATTATAGGGGATTGAAGTAAAGCTTATTCATTATTCAGGATGAGGAGGAATCTTACATCCTCTCCCATTTGAAAAACGCGAGATGTCCTCATCTCGCAGGTGGAGTTTGATCTCTTTCATCTTGTTCTTCTTCTTCAATTGCTTCTAGCGTTACTGCATTGGAAGTGGATGGCCGATTTGGGAACATCTCTCTTCGACTTCCCCTATTCTGAGGCAGAGGTCTTGCATTACTTTGGATTGAAACTGCGGGTTGGTTAGAGGGTGTACCTCTGGGATTTCCTTGATTTTGGCGAAAAGGAACCTGATTACTCTGGAAGGAAGGAGCTGGAGTCTGGAATCTTGGTCCTTGATTTTCCCGCCCCGAAAACCTTGATCCAAAAGGAGTTGGGCAATCCATACTGCAATGTCCAAATCCTTGACAGTTATAGCATTTCACTTCCTTGTTCAAGGGTAGAACTTTTGAAGTTGAATTCTAGGGGATTGAGTTCCTGGAAAGGGATTTTTCTTCCGTTCTGGAAATTTCCATATTCTGAGTTTGACCTTGTTGTCTCTTAGGCGGTGGAAGGTTGGAATCACCTTCTAGAGCTAGAAATCTTTTGAAAGATGATGGTTATTTCGGCAGGACCTTGATATCAAAGGCCTTGGCAAAATCCTTCGCCATCCACACTGCTTCGGCCATGGAAACTAGCTTGCCATTATTCACTAGGATATTCAAAGGTTCGTTCAGTCCCCCAATGAATCTGGCCAGCTGTTCTTCATCTAGCAGTGGTGGCGAGTATTTGAGGAGGAGAGCGAACGCTTGGTGATACACTTCAATAGTTCTGCTCCCCTAGGTTAACTCTAAGAACTCGTTCATCTTGGTTTCCAAAAAGCTTGGAGGACAGAATCTCTTCCTTAGGTAAATCCTGAGATCATTCCATGTCTGAATGTTCCGATCCAAACGATTTGTCTCGCACTGGTTTCTCCATGGCGCTCTGGTTGTTTCTACTATCTTCAGCCTTGCAAGAGCCATTTTGCTCCTCATTGTACCCGGTGACATCGATGTACTCTTCCATTGCTTTGATCCACTTCTCCACAGCCTCGTCCAAGTTTTCCCCTTCACCCTTGAAAGGTCCAGGCTGCGATCTATGAAGAGTTTTACGAATATCCAAGTTGAGCTCTTCCTCATCGAGTTGGGGGTTATCATTCCTACCATGACGACCTCGATCCATGACCCTATCAATACAAAAATTCTTGTTAAGTCCCTTTATTTATAATTCAAATCCGACTTTAGATCCAACTGATTCTAGGGTTCTTTAGATTGGTCAGTCCCCTTAGAATCCTGGGATAAAGATCCCTTCTAACAGAAGAACATACAAACTCATTATTAGAGAATAATGCATTCAGAACATATCATTTATATCCTTAACACAATAATGGTCCATCAGACCAAAAATTCCATCTGAAATCCTCCACGGGAATTTCACTTATGCAGGTTTTCAATTTGTCATCGCTAGAGTCACTGGGTCAAGGTCAATAGTAGCAATCTGTCAGCACAATCCACTAATCTCATAGTGATTTGCTGAAGTCACAAATCATCATTCCAGTTATTATCATCACTGGGATTCGTCCCATTCATCCTCATTGTGGCTTTGTTAAACTTATCTTCTTTCAACTAGAACTCAGAAATCATTATCTTTCAATCAGAATCCAAATCAACTCATCAATTCTCAACTAGAATTCTAAAATCATATCAATCAGCATTCGAATTCATCATCTGGATAGCATTTTTGCTTATAATTTCAAGGTCTTAGATTTACTTGTATATACTTCCAGTAAAGAGCTGCAATTATACCCTCGGTATATGCGGGAAGTCACGCTCCTTGGAATTATAAGGTAAATGAAAGATCCCTGTCCCCTTCGCGTAATGAATTCTGGGGTGCTAGCAGCGGAAGTAGCACTTCTTGCGTAGGGCAAGGTCCCTCACTCGAGGCCTCACCCATGGATATCCGGACAAGAGACTAATCCCTCGGTTCTTCCAAAATCGAACCCGGAAAAACTTCCCTTGCCCGGAAAGCACGGGCGATTCCTCCAGGATATTTTTACTCTAATGTAGTCAAGGTCATCACTAACCAAACTGATCCGATCGAACCTAAAAAGACACTCGGTCAGATCAAGGAAGAAACTTACACTTGGATCATAGAGACCAATGCTTTTTTCCTCATTGAGAGGCACAGCCATTGATTCTTTTCCATAGAACAATTTTTATTCGGGATTTACTTCATCTATCGTACCAAGACAAATTGAGTCTCATTTTAGGGATCCATCAGTCCAGCCTAACCCCATCTAGTCCCATGGGTTAGCCAACCGCCCAACCACTGTAGTGATGGGATCCAATTAGGAATTTGGTTGGGTTTTGTCCCGAATCCAGGGAAAAGAGTTCCCAGGCCCCCTAGCCGGATATTCATGCAAACTTAAAACTAGTCACACCACTTACACACCCAATATGAAATTGCCTTTTTCACAGATTCAGCTATCTTTAAAACAATCATTTAATGAAACCATAGTGTCACTGATCATAATCCTCCAATCATTCCTTCATCGGTGTACCTATGGCATCATTGGCAACCAGAACGCTCACCACGTGTCCACTTAGGGGTCTTTTCGATAGTTCCTAGCTCATAGTACCCGGAAATATATTCACTTATAAAAATCAAAATGGAATCTCTGTTGAAGATCAACAAGATCAACCAATAGATCCATATAAAAGAGCCATAGACTCATCCATTGAGGACCAGCAAGGTCAATCAACCAGATCCATGCCCGAATTCAGAAAACAACTCTTACTCCTTGTTCCAATATCTTCCCCGGCGCACGTGTGGGTATCTTCGGCAACCCAGAGCCCGAGCACCGTATGGTCAGCACCCTCTAGGATCCTTCGCTTCGCAGGTCACCTAGCGCTTCACTCATAGGCCGCTTCCTTGGTCCTTCATCCACCGTACCAAAAGCTCACCATTTAAATCGAACCGAGGCTGGTCAAGACCTCGGCCGCGACCTTGCTACATGAGACGTCCTCCATTGACTCTCCGTCAGCTGTTGCAACTTTATCAGTTATTAGGTCTCCACCACGACCTCTTCACAAGACAGTCAAAATGCTTCCCCAGCATTCTTGACATAAAATAGTCATTTAAAAACAGGTCATAAATACAGTTTCTATAACGAACTCTCGTCTTTCCACATTGTTCCACATCAATCCACATTATTTAATCCACATCCATTTCATATGTATTCCCATTCTCATCTAATCACATCATTTTCCATCTCATCACATCTTTCCTCATTTATCCTCATCAGATTTCATCCACTCGCATCTACCCATATCCACATCTCATCACATCACATTCATTCACATCTCATCCATTCATATCTACCCCGATCCACATCACATCACATCACATCCATTTCACCTCACATCTCATTCATTCACATCTATCTCGATTCACATCCCATCACATCTCATCCATTCACATCACATCTCATTCATTCACATCTATCTCGTTTCACATCACATCACATCACATTCATTCACATCACATATCATCCATTCACATCTATCCCAATTTACATCAGATCCATTTCACATCACATCTCATTCATTCACATCCCGATTCACATCACATCATCTCATTCACTCACATCTATCTGTTTCACATCCATAACATCACGTTCATTCTCATCACCATCCCATCACATACATTCTGTCCACATTACATCACATCACATTTATCCACATCATATCTCATTCATCCCATCCACATTACATCACATCCACATCATGTCTCATTCATACACATCTCATCTCATTCATCCACATCCATCCAATCGTTCACATGTATGACTACCCACATCTATCCATACATTCATATCTATCACTTCACATCCATATATATTCATGTCTCTTTACATCACATCACATTCTTTCACATACATCCACATCCATTCTTTCACATACACATCCATATCCATTCTTTCACATACATCCACATCTATTCTTTCACATACATCCACATCTATTCTTTCAAATACATCCACATCTATTCTTTCACATACACATCCATATCCATTCTTTCACATACATCCACATCCATTCTTTCACATACACATCCACATCCATTCTTTCACATGCATCCACATCCATTCTTTCACATACATCCACATCCATTCTTTCACATACACATCCATATCTATTCTTTCACACATACACATCCACATCCATTCTTCACATACACATTCACATCTATTCTTTCACATACATCCACATCCACATCCATTCTTTCACATACATCCACATCTATTCTTTCACATACACATCAACATCCATTCTCATCACATACACATCCACATCCATTTACTTCCCATCTCACCCTTTCACATATCCTCTCTTCTCATTCTCATCTCATCATTCACATCCACATCTATTTACTTCAGATCTCATCCACATTCATTTTCATTACACCACATCGTATCACATCCCATTTTACATCTTATCACATCTCATTTACATCTTATCGCATCCTGTTTACATCTTATCACATCCATTCCACATCTTATTCCCATTTAGTAGCTTTTTCTACTTTGATACCGATAATGGGACTTTTTTTAAATTTTTGCCAATTGCTTGGCTTAGATAAAGATTCTTTTTCTCGACGACTATTTTCATATTCCTTCTCAATTCCTCAATTGAATTATATTCAATATTCCTCTTTTGAATAAAAGAATTCATGGGATTTACAAAAATCAATTCTACCCATATTTCCACTTTTGATGAATAACCATAAATTGAATTATACTAAAAATTATCTTCTTCCCATTTAATTTCTTGGATCTCAAATGCCATGGGAATTCCTCTTTTGCATTTTATTATTTGCATTCCAATGTCATGGGAATTCCTCTTTTATCATCAAATATTTCTCATAAAATAAACTCATCTAAATTAAAATACCCATTAATTCAATATGGTAGGAATTTCTCTTTTCCCATCTAAATGATTGAATCCCAAATGTCATAGGAATTCCTCTTTTACCATTTAATTATTTCTCATAGATAAAATAAATTTATCTAAAATTCATCTTTGAATTTAAATAAAATATCCAATAATTCCAATTAGGAATAAATTAAATCTGAATATTTCGATCTCGATAGATTTCTTGAATTTTCTTTTTACAATCTGTGTAAATATAAAATGATAGAAATTTCTCTCTTAGAGTATTTAATTATTCATTTATCAAATACTCATAGAATTTACACATAGAATTTAAGAGAATTCTAATTTTGATATAAAAATTCTTTATGCATCTATTTATGCATAAAAATCAACTTCAATGGGAATAACACTTTCATAAAAAATCCTTTTATGCATAAAATTAATTTTAATAAGAATAACGCTTTTAAAATAAAAAGAATTTCTTTATGCATCTATTTATGCATAAAAATCAATTTTTATAAGAATAACGCTTTTATAATAGAAACAAATTCGTTTATGCATCTTTCTATGCATAGAAATCAAATTTAATAAGAATAACACTTTTATAATTAAAAAAATTTCTTTATGCATCTTTCTATGCATATAAATCAAATTTAATAAGAATAACACTTTTATAATTAAAAAAATTTCTTTATGCATCTTTCTATGATGCATAGAAATCAAATTTAATAAGAATAACACTTTTATAACAAAAAAATTTTAGTTATGCATCTTTCTATGCATAGAAATCAAATTTAATAAGAATAATAATTTTTTTTTCTTTATGCATCTTTCTATGCATAGAAATCAAATTTAATAATTAATATCAGTGATATCCATGCATATTCATAGGTGAATATGTACATGGAGTAATTAGAATATTTCTTTTAGATGCAAAAATGGTGGGAATTACTCTTTTGGAATAACATAAAAGCAAACTTTCTTTTTCACAAAAAATTTAGAAAATTTTGCCATAACCTCCTTTGTATGGCTGACCATTTCTCATTTTTATCTTTCTTCACTTAACTTAATTAACCCAATTTAGAATTATAGAACTCTAATCTACACAATTGTCTAAATTCAAGAGTGTAAATAATAAGAAGAGTTTAATTAATCACTTAGTTAATCTTTCTAGGATTAAGAAAGTTTGGAATGTAAAGAAGAGAAGGGGGTGGCCTTTTCATCAAAGGCATAGCATTTGAATTTAATTTAATCATTTATAAAACATAAAAATCAAGAAAACCATAGATTTTTCATTAAAATTCGTAAACAGAGTAAGAAAATTAGCTTACATGGAGCTTTTAAGCTCTCCTTTGGCTTGAGGGATTGAGGATTCTACTATTGTTTGAAGCAATAGTGGACACCAATTCACTTTGAAGAGGATTAGGCCAAAAACAATTGAATTATTAAAAAATTCAATGTAGAGTAACAGTGCATAAACACCATTAAGCTTTTACAAAGGGGGAGGCTTCTATTTATAGGAAAAAGTGAGCCTCTAACCAATCAAAGTAATTCTAGAATTTTTCAGATCAGTTTGGTCAATTTTTACCATTTTTGGGTCAGTTCAACTTACTTTTTGGATCTAGTTTTGAAACAGGAGAGAGGAGAGATGACAATATCTAATTATTTTTTAGTTTAAAACTCCTCCACACATGTGAAATAGGTGCCTCCTTGAAGAGTCCCCTTCTCCTTACCAAGGTGTCAAAAATATATCATTATATCCAAAATATCTCATTTTTTAGTAATATTCATAGTTTTTTACTAATAAAGCTTGTACTTAGTCAACTCTTCATCTTATGTGAGCATTTACTCATTTTTGGGTATTTTTCTTTTTTAAATTAGAGTTATCTCCTCCCCACACTTGGATTGATCCTATTGGCCCATAGGAACCTTAATTGGACCATAAACCAAAAATTTCTGAAAATCTAGACTTAGGTCCTTTATACCTATTTTCAATTAATTCCAATTGCACATTGGAAAGTTCTTTTTGAATTTTTATTTCAGGGGAAACCATTTTAGACACTAGGAGAATTTTTATATCCAAAAATATCTTAATTTTGGATTACCTCCCTCTAGAAATTTTCTCTCTCTAGGTCAAAACAGGGTAAAACAGGATCTTTCTTTTATTTCAAAGAGGGGAATAATTATAAGATCATAAGGTGAGGTTCTTACACCTGCACACCTCAAAAGTTGGAGGGAGGAATCTTATAGTAAATACCATCATGTCTGGGCCTCAAGCAAGTCAGGGATTCCATACAATTGCGGTACTTCCATATGAAGACCCAATTACAAATTTATGAATCTACATTCTAAATATCAATTTGTATGAATTTCATCACACAATTATAATCTTTTAGTGGTACTTCATAAATTTTTGACATTTCTGGCTTCTCGGTTGTTCCACTTTAGCCAATTCGCTCTCATACCAGCTGAAAGATCCCTGCCCCCCCTGCAACGAATTCGGGGTGCTAGCAGCGGAAGTAGCACTTCTTACGCAGGACAGAGCCTAAAAAAGCCATCTCTTTGGCCTCTAGCTTGACTAGCATAGAGTTTGATTTTAGAATTAGGAATTGCTCCATGAGAAGCATCATTTGAATTTGAGAATTGGTCATAGGAATGACCATTCTTTGGGGGAGAGATATATATACATAAAAAACATCCTAAAATAAGCATAAATGTAAACTTTATGTGATTAATCATTAAAATTCATTACAGAGCTTCATTTGCATTGAAAAACCATTCAATTGAATACTTCTCAAGCTTGAGAGGGGTTGAGAAGTGAAAAACATTTAGAAGATCAAGAAAAAACCATAACGTCACACCTTACCTCTTGTTTTGCTTGATTCTCTATTCTTAGGAGGCCCCCAACCAATCAATTGGTTAGTATGTTGAGGAAAGCTCCAAGGAAGGTTGAAGAGAGAGAGAAGCTCCAATCTCTCCAAAATGTAGAGGATTTTTAGGGGATAATAGAAAGTATACTTATTTTAAGGTAATACTGGCATGGTCTAGCTCACAGATGAGAATACAAAAGAATGAGGGTCTATTTATAGGTGAGGGAGGCCACTAACTGAGTCCAACTAAGTTCTAGAATTTTCCAGCTTCAGTTTGGCTGAATTTGGACAAGATTTGGACCACTTTATAATAAGAAGAACTCTAGGGTATGAAGACAATACACATTAAGGTTTTGATACTAGAATGAAGATCGCACGTGTAGGGAGGAGAGAGAGAGGTGTAGAAGGAAGAGAGGGGGGAGAGAGAGAGAGAGAGAGAGAGGTGGAGAAGGAAGGGATATATTATATAGGAATTTCTTGAGAGGGAAACTCCTCTTACCACATCTTCACAAGTGACCTCTAAATGTTTAAGGACTACCGTATGCATAGGACTTAGCCTATGAACACATGTACAACCTCCAATGACCAAGTGTGTGTGTGTGTGTGTGTGTGTGTGTGTGTGTGTGTGTGTGTGTGTGTGTGTGTGTGTGTGAGAGAGAGAGAGAGAGAGAGAGAGAGAGAGAGAGAGAAAGATAGAGGGAAGGGTACCTTCTCTATTTGTAGGGAAGGGGATGGCCAAGGTGAAGGGGGTTAAGAAGTTGATGATGTCTTGGACAACCATGTAGTCAGACACAAAGAGGGTTAGGGGCCAACAGGTGTTGGTAGGTGATGGAAACTTAGTTGTCACACATGGTGAGCTTATGGGGGTGGTGCTATTATTGGTGATGAGGAGGTAGGAACCATTGAGGAAGGAAGGGATACAAAAATCAAGGAGAAAGGTTGTTATTAATGATCACAGTGATCCAATAATACTTTTTGGGAGAGATGTTTTGAGAAGCATGGTGTATGTGAGCATGGGCCTCGCACTCCTGGGAGGTGGCTATGCCTAAGAGACTGACAGAGGGAAAGCAAGCTAACACATGGAGCATCCTCGGGATGCTGCCACCACTAGAAGAGAAACAATAGTAGATTGCAATCTTTTACCATCACTGTGAAAATACCCATTTTCACATTTAACCCACCTATTGTGGTGGCCA
This sequence comes from Cibotium barometz, assembly GCF_041138505.1. Classification (NCBI taxonomy): domain Eukaryota; kingdom Viridiplantae; phylum Streptophyta; class Polypodiopsida; order Cyatheales; family Cibotiaceae; genus Cibotium; species Cibotium barometz. The sequence goes on along the minus strand of NC_141048.1, from coordinate 52,105,892 downwards.
TGCCATACAACAAAAAATACTTTCTTAAGCATGAACCCAAGCAACAAAAGATACTTTACCAAGTGTGAACGTAAGCAACATAAAATACTTTATCAAGCGTGAAAAATTATACCTTTATTTCAAATTTTAAAAATCCAAAAGTTTAAAAAATCTAAAAGTCCTCCTTGGCCCCTTTTCTCCCTTGTTTAATAAAGAGTAAGTAAATAGATAGATGATACATCCACACTAGGCTCCATTGCCTGATGCAACGACCCTGCTTGTTGATTGCTTAAAAACAGAGCCGCGTCCCATTGACGGTGAAGGTTGACGAGGTGCTTCTTGCTCAGAGAGCTCAGAGGATGATGAGACTGGTCGAGTTATCATTAGAGTACCTTAATAACTAATAATCTCATCTCTCTCCCTCTTTGGAAAAACATAGCCTGTAGTATTCTATTCATACCCTCTTTATATAGTATGTGTTAATGAATGGATGATAAAATCGAATATAACAAATTGAAAGGAGATTCTAGTGAATTATTTTGGTACACCTTAAATAATAAGCAATGAATCTTCAAGGGGACAACAAAGAACAATTTCTAAATTGGCCTTCTTCTTGGGATCCCTTTTGCCACTTTTCGGCTCGCTCAAAAAAAGTCACTTGGAGGATGATAGAACCCATTTGAATCCAACAGTTGAGCCAAAATCTAACTTTTGATAGCCATACCGCTCCCAAAGCTCGACCAGAGGAGCCCACAAGTCTCACATTTAAATCCAATAATCGTGATAAATCTAGGGACCCGCTTGTGAGAGCTATACCACTCCTTGCCCACCAGTACAATTGGAGCCACCCTTATCCATCACATCAACTGTGTCAGGAGCACACCTAGATCTGATCGAGATGGATCAAGGTATTGAGCGACCATCTTTACTATCAAGTGACATCTGCATGGCAAACCACGCAATTGTGTCATACCTTTACTAACACCACAACAAATCCTAGAAATTCATCTGGTCTATAGGGTATCTCTCTATTAAATTTAGTTCTAAAATTGGTATAGAATATAGCCTTAATTTGCACCAACTATATGCATTTAAGTGAAACTTGTACACAATTACACATTTGGTCTAATCCAAAACTAAAGTCTCAATATTAGGCTAAATTATTAATCAATCTCATAAATATTTTAAATCAAAATTATTAAGGTAATCAAGAGATTATATGCTAATTTATGGCACATTAAATTAATCTATATTCTCTCTTTATCCTTAATTAGAGTTAGGTTTAATAAATTTAGTTATACCTAATCTTATTAATCTAGTTAAGTATTAATTAATCTAGTTAAGCCTATTCTTCTCTAAGCTACTAATTAGCCTACCCTAAAATTTAATTTGCTTTAAGTATTATTTATACACATGGGCTAGTGCATATGAATTTTCTCTCTCTACTAGGGCTAAGGGTTAGGCCTTTATCTTCCCCAATAATTAAATTAACATTGGAGCAGGGTCAAGTAATTCCATCCATCTCCTAATTTATTTGGGTGTAAAAGAATACCATTCCTATGGTCACAGCCAAGGATCATGGTCAATTTCTCAACCTAAGGCTCTATGTGTTTTCTATTCACATAAGGGTTCTCTATCTTGGGGATTGTGTAGGTCAATTATAAAAAAATTTAATTATTTTAAATATTGCCTAGTAATTCCTATCTTTATCCACAAAAATGAGAACATAAAGAAGAATTTGCATAATTTACAAGGAGGGTGTACTGATGTGTAATTATGATGAAGAGAAGGCCTTCAAGCAAGCTTCAACTCCACAAGTTTTTTTGAAGAGTCCCAAGGTAGCACAATACTCCAAATGATGATTATGACAAGTCTAGTACCTACCCACGATGCACCTAGCCTTTCAAATGATAGCTCCTACATTGAATTCTATATATAATGTACTCTCTTCTCTCATGAGAAATATGGCTACACCTCATAAAGGGGGACTTACAAGAGCACACACAGAAACAACACTAGGGTAGAGCATTGAGAAAATTCTCTACTAGCAACCAAAGTAACCTTGAGCTTTTCATTTTGACACATTGGAGTCCATTTAAAAAGCACATCCTTCAGAAGTACTCAATCTTCCTTCATAGACTTAGGCTCTATAACAACTTGTCAAACCAAGAAATCCTCAAACTTCCTTCACAGACTTAGGCTCTGGCCAATAAATGATAGCCTTTACTTTGGCTAAATTAGTTGAGATTCCATTCTTTTCAATAATGAATCCCAGATATTCAAAGTAAAGAAGGTGCATTTTCTCTTTTTGGCAAAGTGTTAATGCATTCTAAGGGTTTCCAAAACTTTATGAAAATGCTTCTCATGTTTGGCAGCATTCCTCAAATAAACCAAAATGTCATCAAAAAACATAAGAACAAAATCATATAAATGCTCCTTGAAAATTTCTTGCATTAGCTGATTGAAAGTTATCACATGAGCATTAGTAAGACTAAAGGGCAATACTGTAAATTTGTACTGTCCATACTATGATCTAATAGTACATAGATTTCAAATTAATTTTTGTGAATATATAAGCACCATAAAGACGGTCCAAAAGCTCATCTATCGGATATATAATTTTTATTGTTAATTGATTTAGTCTCCCTGCCCACCACCATAATCGATGCATAACCTTAAGGTACTATCTTTCTTGTTTTTTGGAAAAGCAAAGGAGAACCCCAAGGAGATACATTGGGCTAGATGAACTTCTATTGCAAGAGCTACCTCAATTGCTCCTTGAACTCAATGGCTTTAGGACTAGACATCTTATAAGCTCTCTTTGTAGTAGGTTGTGCTCCTAGTAGCAGCTCGATTTCATGATCCACTTCATGACTTGGGGGCATGTTTATTAGATCCTCTAAAAATATATCAACATATTCACTCACAAACATTAAGGATCTTTAGAATCTAACTATTGCCATCCAGATCAATGCCTTCACAAGTTGTAAGGTGGGGGTCCCTATCACTCCGTTCCCTTGCACTTGTTCCGATGGATGTCCATAAAGGTAATGGTCCTTTTGTGGTGATTATCAGCCTAATTTTTTGAGTGAACCAATCCATTCATAGAATACCATCATATAATCCAAGAGGTAAGATTTTTAATCTACATCTAGTTACATTGCCATCTAGAGAAAGCTATATGTTATCTGTCTTATGACACAAGTGAAAAGCATCTTCCCACTAGACAATTCTTGCATTGGTTTACCACTTCTCTGGTCTACAACTTTCAAAAATAGCCAAGTGATATGAACAAATCAGTACTATAAGAATTAATTAGAAGCTTAAATTGTTTACCTTGGTAGTTTGCTGGTGCTTAGAATATGGAGAATTATTAATTCCGACCCTGTCGATGCTTAATAGCTACATGAATTTTTCCTAATTCTTCTTCCTCCAAGTTCCAAGTCTACAATAGTACATGAATTTGGACATAGCAGATTGAGTTTGAAAGTTTCTTCTTCCCTAGTTCTGGGCGAGGGTCCTTGATTACTTTGCACTAAACCTGTTGGTCTTTGGACGCAGGGTCCTATGGTACTTTGAGTAGGATGAGCTGAGGCTGATGCATTAGGAAACTCACTCATGATATGGTTAGGCTATTGGAACCACTAAAAACATCTTCTTTCTCTCCAAAGTTGCTGCATGACCCATTGGTTACTCGGGAATCATCTCTTTGTGGACCCATACTCTAGGCACCCTGGTTGGATCCTCTGCTCCTACTTTGGTCAGACTTGGGAATCTCTTGATTTCTAGATGGAGAAAAAGTTCTATTTTGTGTGTGAGGAGGGAATTTCTTTGACTAAAAAGCTTCCTTAGGGAGAGCTTTGGCAAAGTCCTCCACCATTCTCTCGCTACTTTTGCAATAGAGCTTGGCTTGGAATTCTTAATAACAAGAGTATCCAAGGGAGGGTCAACTTTTTTGATAAACCTTTTTAAAAGAGTAGCTTCGTGCATTAGTGGTGCAAAATGGACGAGGCTCGAGTACATCTAGTGGTACGCTTCAATCAACATTCCTTCTTGACCTAACAAGTTCAAGGAACTCATTCATCTTATCCTCTTTGTAACCTAGGGGATAGAATTTTCAATTGAAAAAGGTCTTCATATCATCCCATCTAAGTTGATCTTGATTTTTAAGATCATTTGCTTCCACATGATTCTTCCAACTAGATCGGGCTATCCTAGTAATCTTCAAACATGATAAAGCCATCTTGTTGCATTCATTATAACCTACTACGAAGAAATATTCATCCATAGCATCGATCCAATTTTGTATGGCTTCAAGAAGATTGTTCCCTTTGGCAAAATGGGGTAGATTGCGATTTATGAAAGGCTTCATGAATATCATTGTCTAATTCATCATCACCTCAACAACAATTGGCACCATATTATGGTAGATTTCCCTGATTGGTTCATGGTTACTCTGTGATGAAGAAAATTTATTTTGTCTTAGAATTTGTATAACTATTTTGAAGCTTTGAAAAATTTAACAACTTAGTAATAGAAATAACATCTTTATTCCATTCAAAAAGCTATATTATATCATTGGAGCTATTTCTTAATCTCTAAACAAAAGGAACTATCTAGTCGGTCCCACAATTATAAACTTCTGATGAGGGAGGTACACACTCAGATGATCAACCTAGATAAATATTTGTCTAAGGTATATTGGCTTCTATCACAAATCTTATATGCTTTTAGTAGATTTATCATTTTCATAATCATGGCTAGTTTGAAGCATAATAGGGTAAATAATCATCTACACTGAACTTTGCTTCACTTTGCCTCCAAAATAATACTCTATGTAGCTTTGATAAAAAGCAAGAGGTCTATCATTGGCTAAATGTTAAAACATGACCTCAAGAATCTCTTGCTCTTGCATGGATGTCAAACTTAGAGCTAGTACTGCACCTTTCAACTTTACACACTTAAAATTTGCACATAAAATAGTAGAGAAACAAGAAAAAACACCATATATTTCATTATATCAAGTTTATTTATGTAGAAAGAGAAAAATCTCATCAATCCTAATTTTGTGCCCTCTCATGAGCTCTCTCCTTAGCCCTCATTTGGATAGCCCTATGAAACTCTCTCTTGGTCATGCCATGATAAAACATGGTCCATGATGACTGGAGGAGGGGAGCAAAAATTTCGGGCCAGGGGATGAAGTAACTGAGAACATGAAGAACTCTCCTAAAAGCTATAAAATTCCTAGGCATAAGCCCATACAGTCTAATCTGAGCTATGGTCCTCATCCTAAAATGAATCATAGCTAGAGAAATGTTCTAGGTGATGATAGTGTTGGAGTGAACCAATAATGTCGCCGCTCAACCAATGTTAGAAAATATAGCTCATCAAAATACCGAGCTAGAACAAGACTCCTGCATCTCATAATAAATGCTCAAACATGAAAGCTATCATGTCATCCTCTTAGGACAATTCAAGTTTCTCGGAAAGACATGATCGAGTCATCTATTATGCCATTTGAAAAGAAACCCAATAAAATACTCTAAGTTTCATTTTCAAAACCGTGCTCTAATACCAAATTTGAGACCTCTACCCCCTACTAAAAAAGAAACCATAACGGGAGACTAGTATAAGGGTAAAGTGAACTCACTCGAGGCTTCTACCCCCTACTAAAAAACAAAAGACTAGTCTAAGGGTAAAGCGAACTCACTCGGGGCCTCCATACATCAATATCAGTAATCCAAAAGCTTCCTCAAAATAGCTAAATGGAATAGACCTTAGGATAGGAATTGAGTATGATTTATCCAAGTAAAAATGTCCACTTCATAATTCTCACAAATAAGAGGCATCGACAGCTTCCCTAAGCTCAACACGATGTCTTATCCCTCAATTATGAAGAGAACAATTCTACGGATCTAAAGCCAATTCCCAGATTTATCCCAAGTTTTTAAGTTTACAATCAAGTTTGGCCTCTAGTTTTGAAAAGCACCGTAATTTAAGTCCATCTGACCACCTACCTTCTAGTATTTAGATCATTTATCAACTTTCATAGAATCAACTTATCCCCATCCAATCCCATAGGTTTAGCTTGCCGCCCTCCACTAGGCCTATGGAGCTAGTGTGAACTCACACACCCATAAATTGAAATTCCCTTTTTCTTTAAGCACAAAACAAAGTTTACACGCACTCCACGGTAACATTTCTTTTTAACATAAAAACTGTTGGAAAGACTTGAATTAAATATGTTCTACACATCATCATAAAAATGCTCTGAATGTAACATCATAAACCATTGCACACATCATTGCAAAATTTATAATTATCTTTGCACACCATGATGCTCTCAAACTAGTAAGGTAAACACTACTAAGCACGAATACTATATCCAGGGCCACTATGTCAAATAGAGGAACCCACAAGTCTCACATCTAAATCCAACAGTTATGCCATAGTCAGGAACCACATGAAACTGACACGCATGTCTAGTCCCTAGACCTGCCTCGCCGCCCAGTACAACCAGAGCCACCCCTTTTCCATCACATCACAATCGTGTCAGGAGCACACCCACGTCTGACTAGGATGGTCAAGGAAAACTATCTTCGTGAGACAAGACTCATCACTCGGGCGACATCTGTATGGAAACCATGCACGTATGTTGTACCTCCATAGGCATCCATAACAAAGTATTTCACAAAAATGAATACAAAGATAGACAATTAAAACATTATCCAATAGTCATGCATCACTCATGCATCCGCAGTCTTGTAAATCATGTAAGTTCAACGAGACTCCATAATCCTCGAGTTGCAACTTCAATAAAATGAATGTCTTTTAGCTAGCATAAATCCTAGTGAGGTCTCTTAAATCCTTTGAGCATTCTCCATGAGATTCCTTTGACATGACTTCCAACAAGATCTACTTTCTCTACTCTTTCATAGAGTGTCTAAAAGTCTCTAAGGTCATTTGGGCCTTAATTTTTTGTCTATCTTCTAAGGTCCATTAAATTTCTAAGGCCTCAATAAACCTCTTTTACTAAAGGCTCTAAGCTTGCATACTCATTATCTCTTTTTCTGGATTTTTTTAGTAGGATATTAATATGACAATAAAATGTCTAAATCATGGGTTTATGAGTTAAGGTAACTCTAGGAACATCTGTTAAGATACACTAAATTCTGAAATAAATACATGCTAGGTTCTACCTACATGTATGATAGGAGATAGATTGAAAATCCACTTGGCTATTGGGATTACTATAAGGCCAATTGTCTTAATTATATTTGGAAGCCAATAGTCTTCCATACTTATAGATTAAGGTAGGGATTGATTCCTTTACTTATGGATGATACTAAGGTGACAAACCTATTACATATCAAGGGTCCAAGATCCCTTTACCACATAAATCATAAGATATTTTGGGTGACATCTATAACATGTGGTAGATCCTATGACACCTACAAGACACACACGGGCTAACTCTTTGTTTATCTGTTTGGATGGATGTGCAAGTAATAGGATCTTCCCTCTCAAAGTATTTACGTGGTTTATGCTCTACAACAAAAAATGCTTTTTTCACCAAATGGAGTCACTGGCTCCATGTACTTAGAACATGATTATTGTACATAAAATCATTGTTATATAATCATGTTTAATGTTTTTATTGGTCAAGTTGGATAAGGTTCTTAGAGTTTCTCTGACTGCTGATGTAGAAGATTGAAAACACACACACACACACACACACACACACACACACACACATAGCCTTCATGCCTTATGCAAGTTGTATACAACTAGTGTTAATAAGAGAAGAATTTAGGGGGGCCAACTTTGTTCTTCTTCTTCCTTTTCTTATTGTTGTTGTTGTTGTTGTCATTATAATTGTTGTTGTTGTTGTTGTTGTTGTTGTTGTTGTTGTTGTTGTTGTTGTTGTTGTTGTTATAATTGTTGTTGCTCCTGCAATTATCATCATACATGTGTGTTTGTCTGAGAGAGAGAGAGAGAGAGAGAGAGAGAGAGGGAGGGAGAGGGAGATTATATCACAGTATAAAGTGTTTGTGTATCTTGTATTTTTTATTTTATACTAACTATTAGATTATACTATTATACATAAATTTATACGTAAATCAACATAATAATATGTAATAATAATTATTTATATACCTTAAATATTAATAATTATAATGATTATCTATATTTATAAATTTAATTTTATTTATTATTTTATTTTTTTCAATATGTGTGTATGAGAGAGAGAGAGAGAGAGAGAGAGAGAGAGAGAATAAAATATATGGGCCAGATAACCCAAAACATTCAGTTTTCTTTCATTTTTTCAGGTGGACAGGTTTGTGGCATATCTGGTTAACTAGGAATGCCTTCATATTTGATACAAAAGTTGGTATTACAGCTCACATAAGTCGTATAAAAGGACTTCTACTATGGCAAGTCTCTTCCTTGTGGTGGTCAGCTCATTTGGTGGAGAATGATACGGCTATAAATTGGATGAGGGTACTCTGAGATACACCTGTGGTTCGGAGTAAATAGTGAGGGAAAGCTAGTACATCACATGGTGCCCATGTGACCATTTGTAAAGTAATTTTGGTAATATATCTTCTATTATGAAAAAAACAGAATAAAATATAATTTACAAATTATGTTATAATATGTACATGATAGCCAAAATGCAAACACATTGATATACCCTTCTTTTAGTAAGTATATACTTTTATTTCTTAAGATTGATGTAGTAGTCGTGAGAAGTTATAACCGGTTACCATAGAGAAAAGGCATTGCAATCAAAAGAAAAGGGAAGACTAGAGTGTATCGTTTCTTAAGGTCGATGTAGTACTTGACAACTCTGTAAACCTTCTTACTTTGACTCAAAAAGAAATACAATTAGGTCAATGCAGTACTTTACATTATTGTTTCTTAAGGTTGATGTAGTACCCCTTACTTTAACCCAAAAAGAAATACAAATAGGGATGGTTTACATGAGCATGAGTAAGCAATTGATATTGGTGTATACACATGGCTCATCCTTGGAATGTGTTGGCATTCTTTCACACATGCAAAGTACACTCAATAGAAGCTTATGGAAACACTAAAATCAATGGAGCAAGACATTTACCGCTACTAGTTTTAATGTTATTAACTTTGCAATTAGATATTTCTTGAACCATCATATCTCTAATTTATTTTGAAAGACAAAAATTAAATAGTATTATGATACTTTATGTTTGATGTATATCTGTAATATAACTGTAGTAGGCCTATTAGCCTCACACCTTGACCTCGTAATATAACTGTAGTAGGCCTATTAGCCTCACACCTTGACCTTGGAGCATATAAAGGACATATCTAGAGACCCAATTATCTAGGGCATGCAAGTTAAAAATTATAAAATGCATGAAAAAACCTTAAATTCCCATGAAGGATTATTTTTGACAAACTAGGTCACCCTTCAAAATGACAAGTTTAGTAGAAATACTACTCGTTTTTCACAATTTACCTTATTTTTCGATGGTCACACAAAATAAGTAATTATATTTTACATTCAAAATGTCCAAAAACAGATATGGCGACCATCAAAAAGCAACCTTGATTCCCATGAATTGTTTTTCTTCCTAAAACTTGGTCATACTAATCATAATGATCAAGTTTTAGAAAGAAAACCTAACCATGTGGATTTTGGCAAAATTATGAAAAGCTTGGCCAAGTTACATTCAATGCAAGTGGCCAAGTTAATCATGCCCATGGTAAGATGCTCTTACAATCAACTCATTGAATCAAGTATATTTTGAATATATTAAGTCATCTTCCAAACATTACACGTTTTTTGCCTCTTCTTAAGAAGAAAACCTTCATCCCCAATGAACATCAAAGGTTTTATGCCTCCAAGTTAGAGGGCTAAAACAAAATAGAAGCCTAAACAAAATTTAACAACTAGGAACTCACAATTAGGGACATCTTAAGGTCAAACTACAAAACGATTGCTTTTGCTTCATTCTTAAGTACATATAAAACCTTAGTCTTGAACTAGAATCTTCTTTTGGTAAAGAAACACTACATTGATCTTTACATTCCTTGAAAATTTTGCCTTCAAAACAGCACCAATTTGTGCTTGTTGTCTAGAGCCCTTGTAAGCCAAGGGAAACTTCAGCATTGAGCTTTATCAATGCCTAGATATGGCTTTCTGTTGGAGGAAAGCACAAGTGAAATAAGGTAACATAAAGGAGGCCACAATAAGGCATGTAGGAGGCCATCTATTCACTCTTCCATGCATACAAGAGCAAAGAAAACCCATAACCCTCTCCATCTTTGTCAAGAGAGCTGCTAGAATGGTGATGATGCCATTGAAACAATGATGTAGTGGAGGTTAAGCTAGGTCCAGCTTTGATTCTACTATTACCGTTGTTGTTGTTGCTTGATGCAAGGCTTGTTTGGAACATGAAAACAGCACGGCCATCATTAGGATTGAACAGCCAATTGTGCACATCCCACAACAATTCAACAGGGAACCCATCAACAATGATGGTCTGATTGCCGCGAAATTTCCACATCAATCTCTTCACCTGCACCACAAGCTGTTTATCGACTCTCACATAAAGCCGCGGCTCCTTTCCTGCAGTTTGGCATTCAATTGATATATCATGGGAGGGTCCTTTCTCACCAAATTGAGCAGTAGTGGAGTAAAAGGTTTTCCCAAAGATATGCTCTCTTCTAGACATCATGCTTGTTTCACAAGAGGAGGAGGGGGCCAGTGTTCTTCTATAGGCCTCATGGGGCATGTTTCCAAGTAATAACACTATTTGGTGTTCTGATACCACAGCTAAGAAGAAGCCCTCAATGGGTTCTGGGCCAGATCCATACTTGGCTGCTGAGAGATCCCAAAAGACCTCCACTTTGTTCTCCCCAACATCTAAGGTTTTGCTTCCCTTCTTCTTCCAAAAGAACCATGGCTTCATGTCCACCTTGCACGTGCATTGTGATGATGTGTCATCATCCACATTGACAGAAAGACCCTGCCCTACAAGGGTCTTGCACCAATTCACTGTTACCACACGCAAAACACCCCCTAACTTGGCCCTGTAGAGACATGTCACCACATTCTGTGTTACTTTGCCTCCATTCGTGAAGGAGTCAGCTACTACTTGAACTCCATATTCGCCGAGGCATAAGTGCAAATCTCGCATTTTCACCATGATTGAGAAAGAATGGGACAAAATCTGAGCCTGCTTGGTTAAATCTCTGAGCAAATATTACCATGCAGTGGATAGCTTCCTTGATGAGGGTAATTAAGGCTCCCTAAACACCAACCTTTAGTGCAAATGCCTTGATGAGGCTAATGGAGGCTTCCTGCTCGGAGCCCACAATGATTTGAAGGTCTGAATTGCAGTAGAGAAATCCCAAAACCCTGCTAAGCGCTTCTTTGGTAGTGGGTTTACATGCGTTGATGCTGAGAAGCTCAAACGGGTAGCACTTAAAGAAGGGCAAAGAAAGCTTAAAAAAGGGCAGATCGCAGCGCCTCTTTGGTAGTGGGCTCTCAGATGCAGCAAAGCGAAAACGCCCAGAAAGGCAGCTCAATGCGGGTAGTATAGGTGATGGGTTATATTTAGAAAAGCACACAGTGCAGCTCAATGCTGGGGAAAGCAAAAGCAAAAGGTTGCACTGCCCGATAGATCTGGGCTGGAATGCTTAAGGCCATCGCTACAATGCCAAGATGATCTGCCGTCTTACAGCTGAAAAGTTTGCGTGGTATAGAAAACATGTAAGCGCACGATGGCAGTGATGGGACCTCGGATACAGAGAAGCAAGAGGGTGCTTTGGAGGGTTTGGTGGTTGGAGAGAGCCTGGGGGGAGAAGACAGCCGTTGATAAAGAGTAGAAATTAGATGGGCAAGGGGACAGTGAACAGGAGAAAGCAGAAGAAGAGGGCCCAGAGGGGGGTATGTGCAGAGAGAGTAGGAAAGCAGATAGGCACAAGAAGGTACACTCTCTTTGATTGCTGTTGGGCGGTTCCCATTTAGCTATGAGAGAGAGAGAGAGAGAGAGAGAGAGGAGATCACACTGAGATAAAAGGAGAGAGAGAGTCGGCAGTGGGCGCATCACGCAGACAGAGCACGAGGAGGCGCGGAGACAGAAGAGGCCCACACCTTCCTTCCTTTCTTTCTTTAGTCATGATCAGCGAGTGAGGATATTGGTGGTTCGTGATGGTCATAGAAAAATAAGGTAAGTTGTACCTTTCGTAAGAGTTGATTAAATAAATGGAGCCCAAAGAGAGGATGCCAATAATGATTGATGATATAAAAAACCACTTGGAGGAGACATCCAAGGAAGCACTTGGAGGCGCTTTCACTTGCATGTGCCACCGTTTTAGCCACCGCAAGAGATGTAGCCACTATTGAATGTTGAGAGAAAGAGAGAGAGAGAGAGATGAGTCTTGTAATGGTGTAGCCAAGCCAACAAACCACATTATCAAAATGAATGAGTGTGTGTGTGTGAGAGAAAGAGAGAGGGGGGGAAAGGTAATGGTATCATGACCCTTCTCTTTTGAATCTAACCAATAAGTGACCCACTAACATCATGGAGAGAGAGATGAGTCTTGTAATGGTGTAGCCAAGCCAACAAACCACATTATCAAAATGAACGAGTGTTTGTGTATGTGTGTGTGAGAGAGAGAGAGAGAGAGAGAGAGGGGAAGGTAATGGTATCATGACCCTTCTCTTTTGAATCTAACCAATCAGTGACCCACTAACATCATGGCCAATGCTTCTCTCGAAATTGAGAGAGAGAGAGAGAGAGAGAGAGAGATTATGGCATCATGGCGGTGACACCACCATTCTCTCTTAAATTTAAGTTGTGTCTGTGTCTTTTCTTTTGCTACCATGTAGTACGATGCTTCTTCTTTTTTGAAGGGTTTTTTAATCATATATTAATCATATTCAAATGTGTCACTCTTGGATGGGTTGTGCCTTTTAAGGGTCTTTACACACTTGGGTGCGGCAGACTATGGAAATGGCTCATGGGTGGGACAACTTGTTTATAATGCTAAATAGGCAAAAGAAGATTTGTCTTGTATGTCGATGATGCAAGCATATAAATGTCCTTAACTAACCCAACAAGAAAGAGAAAAGAGTTTGGAATTACTTATTTGATGGTCGAGCAATCTTGCATGCTACTACCCATCTGCATTCTCACCATCAAAGCATCTATGCTAGTTTGATGGGTGGGGTGTTGTATAAAGGCCTAGATGTGTGTCACTGGATTACCACCAAATCTATCACCTATGCTAGTTTGATGGGTGGGGTGTTGTATAAAGGCCTAGATGTGTGTCACTGGCAAAAATATCATCTATGCTAGTTTGATAGGTGGGGTGTTATATAAAGGCCTAGATTTGTGTCATTGGATTACCACCAGAGCTATGCAATTTGCAAATTGATGGGCCATATAATCTTCAAACACTCATGATAAACCACATTAGAGTGTTAAAAATACAAGTGAATAGGGTGTGTGCGGGAACAAGCCCTTGGTTAGAGGCTGTAAAAGAGAATGAGTAAATGTGAAAGAACCTATGAAAAGGTGAGAAGAATCTACTGAGAGAGAATAAAGGGTAGCATGAGAAGATTTAGGAAGTGTGGAGGTATTCTGGGAAGTGTGGAGATATTCTGGGAGATATTCTGGGAAAAGTGAAGAGGTGGAGAGAATCATGGAAAAGAGGTGGAGTGAATCAAGGAGAAATCGGTGGGATTAGATGCTTTGATGTAAGCTCTATAAATTGAGGCATTGCCCTAATGAGAATTTGCTAGTTTTTGAGTATCCATGCCTACATTAATCTATTTGTTAATTACCTACTAATTATATCTTAATTATTTATTAATCACTTTGTTAATGATGTTGATTCTAGTGTTTGATCCACCATAGCTCATCACATTCCTCTAATTTCAACATGGTATCAGAGCCATGCCTAGAATCCATCGGGTTTATGAGCCCATTATCTAATTAATCAAGATTAGTAGATAATTAGAAATTAATCAAATTTTTAGTTATTTTTCAACTAGCCTCTGTACCCCCAACCAGTGGAGGAGCTCCCTCTCCTTGCACACATAAAATTAGCCCAAACCCTTCTAGCCATAGATAGCCAACTCATTGCTACTCCAGCCAGTCAAATCAAAAGCGCAAACTGCCAACCAGATGAAGAGAAATCGTGTTTTTATCAAGCTCCGTTTTTCTGCAACAAATCAGTAATTTCCACTTGATCAAATCAAATTGCTCTAATTCCTCTTAGCCCCAGGGGTTTTCAAGCATGCTCTACAAGCTGGTGAAGACAGAATTCAATTTCATCAAGTCTACAGTGAGATCCAAGCTCTTCATCAAATCTACAGGTGACTTTGGTAAAACAGAGATTAAGGTTTCAATATTTGGTCAAATCTTGTGTTTCTTGGCTTAATCCTCTACTAGACTCATTGCTATTGATGGATTTGAAAGCATTTGAGCTCATTTGAAGTCTAAGGCACCAGATTTGGACTCCCCGCATACTCTGTTTTTTGCACACAAAACAGTGGATTAATTTACTAATCAATGATTAATCAGTGCTAATCATTATATTTTGGTGCAATTGAGGGTTAAAATTAACCATTAGGTATCTGATACAGATCCCTATAACTTCATATTGCAATTCGGAGTTGGTTTGATACTCCAACCATTTCATACAAATTGGTTACCCTTGATTTAATGTAATTTCTAAGAAAATTGTGCTGATAAATTTGTGATAATCATCATTTTATATTTAACCCATGGTTAATGCCTGTAAATCTCACTCAAATTCAAGATTATTCACAGCCAAATTTGCATTTGGGAATGTGCATAAGAATGAATGCCATATGCATTATGTATTGGGCACATTACATCAGTGTAAATATGGGATCAGACACTGCCCTTGTCCAAAATAAGGCAAGAGGTAAGACCTCCCGCATAGATTGGGGTTTGCATTGCATAATGACAAAAGATAAACAGAAAAAGCCCAAAAGAACTGTCAACAAAATGTTTAAACATGTTGCTCACATGGAGCAAGAAGACCTGACA
This sequence comes from Cibotium barometz, assembly GCF_041138505.1. Lineage (NCBI taxonomy): Eukaryota > Viridiplantae > Streptophyta > Polypodiopsida > Cyatheales > Cibotiaceae > Cibotium > Cibotium barometz. The sequence goes on along the minus strand of NC_141048.1, from coordinate 52,090,839 downwards.
GACGAGCTCATGGGCCCAGCCATGAAAGAAGAAGAATATCTCTTTCCAAGAGGAACATGCACACCAAGAAAATCTAAAGGAAGCATTAAAGGAAGACATGGACATGAGAAGAGAAGCTGCCACAAGAAGACATGGACATGGACATGAGAAGAGAAGCTGCCACAAGAAGACTGAAAGAAGAGAAAGACATGGACGGGTGGAGAGAAGCTACCACAAGAAGACTGAAAGAAGAGAAAGACATGGACGGGTGGAGAGAAGGTGCCATGACAAGAAGACTGAAGACAAGAGAAGATGTGAGGCTCCAAAGAGTGAGGAGCCATGTGAAAATCTCTGAGAGAGAGAGAGAGAGAGAGAGAGAGAGAGAGAGAGAGAGAGAGAGAGAGAGACTCCACAACCCAATGTAACCTGCCCCAACAAAGTAAAACCACCTCTGAGCCACCGATGATGTAGGCCATGTGGTAGATAGATGTATGTGTGAGCACTTTAGTCAAGGTCGCGGGCAACTATAGTAAGCCTTGGACACATAGAGAGAGAGAGTGTCAAGGACTATGAGTTTAGGGACTCGAGGCACTGGTCGCAGGCTATCAAGTAAGAGAGAAACTTGATATAGGTCCAGGTGTGCTAAGATAACTTGAGGGGAGGCATAGGCACTAGTCGCGGACTATCAAGTAAGGGGAGGCAAACTTGGTATAGGGTCTAGGTGTACTAGGAGTATTCACTTGAGAGGAGGTGTTGAAAATACAAGTGAATAGGGTGTGTGCGGGAACAAGCCCTTGGTTAGAGGCTGTAAAAGAGAATGAGTAAATGTGAAAGAACCTATGAAAAGGTGAGAAGAATCTACTGGGAGAGAATAAAGGGTAGCATGAGAAGATTTAGGAAGTGTGGAGGTATTCTGGGAAGTGTGGAGATATTCTGGGAGATATTCTAGGAAAAGTGAAGAGGTGGAGAGAATCATGGAAAAGAGGTGGAGTGGATCAAGAAGAAATCAGTGGGATTAGATGCTTTAATGTAAGCTCTATAAATTGAGGCATTGCCCTAATGAGAATTTGCTGGTTCTTGAGTACCCATGCCTACATTAATATATTTGTTAATTATCCACTAATTACGTCTTAATTATTTACTAATCACTTTGTTAATGATGTTGATTCTAGTGTTTGATCCACCATAGCTCATCACATTCCTCTAATTTCAACATAGAGAGTCGCCTCAGACCCTAGGCCCTCAAGGTACTACAAAGGTCTAGATGTGTGTCATTGGATTACCGCCAAAGATTTGCAATTTACAAAGCAATGGGCTACATAATCTTCAAAGGAACCACCTCAGAGAGTTGTCTTAGACCCTAGGCCCTCAAGGTACTGCAAAGTATCATCACAGACTGAGTTGCAGTTAATTATTGCCTAGCATGGATGACACATGCACATATTGTTCTCATGCTTTAGTTTAAAAGTGGTGCATACAATACCTCCATAATAAGTTACAATCTATAAAGCCATTTCATTTGAGGGGTGGGGTAAATTGCTTTTCCATTACCCACATATTGGTTGCTTTTCCATTACCCACATGCTGGTAGGAAATGAAACTTGCTTCACTTTCCAATGGAAGTTAATGCTCAATAAGTATACTAGAGGAAGCCATTCTAAATGCTCAATAACTAGAGGAAGCCATTCTAAATGATACAATTGCGGTGCATCCCAACGTAGAATAAGAATCAATCGTTGAATGGGTGTCCCACATAAGCGAACCTTTCGAATCGTTTCCTTGTTTACCCATCACGGGGGATTTTTTGGGTAGGAGTCTAGGTAAAACTTAACTTACACTATTATAAATATCAAGAACAGACCTTGTGTTGGCTTTGCCGGATTTCAATGTCCCAAATAGCTTCCATCTTTTGCTATAACTTGTGTTTAAGTTGTATTAAGAAACCATTTATTTTTTAATCCACTTAAAAGCGATGGTGACCCTCTAGTGTGATTGATACCAAGTACCAAAAAGAAGGGAGACCCAAACACAAATAATGCTTGTATCTTTGATATCACAAATTCAACCTCCAATAGTAAACTTGACAAGATCTAAGAAGATTGCTTGTATAAGGGTAGTAATGTGGCCCACTCCCTAAATCATGCATCGTTATATATTACACCCCCTCCCTCCTCTCTCTCTCTCTCTCTCTCTCTCTCTCTCTCTCTCTCTCTCTCTCTCTCTCTCTCTCTCTCTCTCTGGCCTCTTAGATATGCATGGTTGGGTTGACTAAAGGATGAAAGGACAAATTAGCTAAAGGTATGCTCATGATCAAATAGGATTTAGATTATGCCATAGTTTCATGAAGAGGTAATCATGTACTAGGGCATTTACTATTCAAATGTTTTTAAAAATTGGGATTATCAAACCAAAAAAAACTCTCAAGGCACAAAGATTTAGATATTAGAGGAACCAACCCCAAGTTGAAATTATGAGTAGACAAAGTTCACGCAACTCACAAAGAAGGAAAGTGGGTAGTTTTTTATGAGAGTGAAGCCCTCATTGAAAATCTTTGCAAACAAAAACCAATCCCCTTTTACTCGAGATGAATGTAGCATTGACACACTAGCTAACTATTATAATTTTTCCTTTGAGTGTTCTCTTTTTCTTTTTTGAACCACAAATTTGTCTCAAGAACCCCATGGTCTTCATGTACTGTATTTGGTCTTATAGGTTGCTTTGGCCTTTTATAGATGTTAGAATAACTCTCTCTCTCTCTCTCTCTCTCTCTCTCTCTCTCTCTCTCTCTCTCTCTCTCTCTCTCTCTCTCTCTCTCTCTCTAGGCCCTACCCCTCTCTCTAGGCCCCACCCCTTCTCCTTTTCATTCTTGTTTCACTGCTACACTTGTATGTGACCCTCAAACGCAAATACTTGTCCTATCCCTATCCCTCTTATCTTGACTTTGATAAGCATGTACTTGTTTCTTTACAATGATTTCACTAATTTTTTTTAAAGGAGTCATGGTGTCCTTTTTTCTTCTAAATTCTTCATCTCAATTCACCAATCTTTCATATTACTTTATTTTTTTCAAGAACAAAACACATTTTAATGGCAATTAAAAATTTCATTATGCACATCTAGATATTTCACCTTGCACATTTACTTTCTTTTTTGACTTCACATGGCCCTAAAACATGTAAGTCCTTTACCTCTTCTGTTAATCATTTCTAAAAAGGGTTTGTGCATTTCAAGTGTGATAGAACTTGCAACATTCCAACTAGCCATGCAAAGCTCTTCAAGGGTACTCATGATCAAGGACACAACAACGTCGACATGATGATACTCCATCCTTCTTCGTGCTATGAATAAAACAAAATACATTTTACAAAGCTCAATAAGGCGAAGTAGGATAATTCCATTTTTTACTTTTTCATATCAAAGTAAATTTTCTTGTGATGTGATTATGTCGAAAAGTGTGTTTTTGTTTACTCCAATGTTTGAGCCTCTAATCATGTTTCACATGTTCTTAAGTTTGAGGCTTAGGATAGTTTTCAACCCACTTATTGGTTCTAAAGTTGAAAGGAGACTCAAACTTTCTTTCTCACATTTGTGGGGCTTGTTCTTTGAGATAAAGTACAAGCAACATGTTCTTGTGGGGCTTGTTCTTTGAGATAAAGTACAAGTGACATGTTGTTGTGCCTAGTTTGATATAAATATTTATTGACTAACCATCATGTCTCACTTATTTTGTACTTTTCCCTACCCACCATATTTTTAGATGTTATAATAATTTAAGCATGTGAGTGATCAAGACATGTCTTCAATGGAGCTTTTTTAAATTTTGAAAGATATAGCATGATTGTAACATATAAAGTGTCTTCAATGGAGCTTTTTAAATCTTGAAAGATATAGCATGATTGTAACATATAAAGTGTCTTCAGCATCAATGGAGCTTTTTTAAATCTTGAAAGATATAGCAAGATTGTAACATATAAAGTGCAGTGTAGTTGAAATGCAATACTTTAACTAAGAAAATGACATCATCATATTCATGTGTATGTTAAGGTACGTGGAACATATTTTTTCTTCAAACTTCCTACTAAAACTCATTTTTCCCCAGCACTTGATGGAAGAATGATTCTGAATTCACTTGAATTTTAGGACTAATATAAATCAAAGTCTACACCTATTTTGTGTTTCTTATGTGCATATCAAAAGGTATAAAGTTAAATAAATTATGAGGTTTGACTACACATAAGATCCTAAATATTAGGACATAATAAAAGAACAACTCTCTCTCTCTCTCTCTCTCTCTCTCTCTCTCTCTCTCTCTCTCTCTCTCTCTCTCTCTCTCTCTCTCTCTCTCTCTCTCTCTCTCTCTCAATAATTGTACGTTTTCTTTTTTAGACTGTAGACTTGGCTCAAAATCGACATGGTCTTTTAGTTATGTATTGGGTCTCATAGGTCAATTTTGCCTTCTAGATGCGTTAATCTCTCTCTCTCTCTCTCTCTCTCTCTCTCTCTCTCTCTCTCTCTCTCTCTCTCTCTCTCTCTCTCTCTCTCTCTCTCTCTCTCTCTCTCTTAATAATTGTACGTTTTCTTTTTTAGACTGTAGACTTGGCTCAAAATAGACATGGTCTTTTAGTTATGTATTGGGTCTCATAGGTCAATTTTGCCTTCTAGATGCGTTAATCTCTCTCTCTCTCTCTCTCTCTCTCTCTCTCTCTCTCTCTCTCTCTCTCTCTCTCTCTCTCTCTCTCTCTCTCTCTCTCTCTCTCTCTCTTATTCATGTGTACGTATTATGTTTCGCAAACAAGTTGTTATGGAAATATTAGAACACGTACCCCTTGTAGATATGAAGGATTAGCATACTCCAATGGAAACAACCTATGATGTGATGCAAAGAGATCAAATTCTTAATCCTATGTCTAAAGATTAAATTAATTAATTTGGGTACCAATGGAACTAAATCAAGGACTCTAACACAAGCATGACCTAATATATGAAAAATTATGTTGTACTTGCTATAATTTATAATGTTACATATGAAAGACGTGAGGGTTGATTCATTGTACTTTCTTTTTAAGTATGCTCTTTGCAAGTTCCATAGAGTTTGGAAGTTCACTAGCTCTCATTTGAGCTCTTATATATTCACCTTGTGAGACAAAACTTTGCGAAGACTTGTTGATATGGCTTGGGATTGAGATACTAAGGCATGTGTGGGAAGCATGCATAGAGCTTATCTTGAGTAGTAGAGCAAACCTTCCTACTTGAATTCTTATCTTCAGTGAAGTGAAGCTTGGGAATGGGAAACTAGTGGACCTAAAGTAGCTAGTGAAACCAATCTGAGAAAATGTAGGGATTGAAGAACGAAAAGAGAGCCTTCTAGTTTTGGTCCCTAAGGGATAGTGAGCATTGCATTAAGGCATGAGGGAAAGGGATTATACACAAGAAAGCATTTCCTTGAAGAAGGGATCCTGGTAGAGATAGTAGAGTATGAATTTATTTTCTTTCCAAAAATACCATAATAAGATTATTCTCACCTCTTACCCAAAATAGCATTATATGATACTACTCACACCTCTTGGTAGGGATAGTAGAGTATGAATAGCTTTCCTCCCAAAATAGCATATTAACATGATACTACTTACCTCTTGGTAGGGATAGTAGAGTATGAATAATGTTTCCTTTTGAGAAGAAGAGATCTTGGTAGAGATAGTAGAGTATAATATCTTGTCTTCCTAAAATAGCATGATATTATACTACTCACCTCTTGCCCACACACTTTTCACCCCCCACCAATTCACATCATTCGGCATACCTCACTCATCATGATATCATACTATCATTTCCCCACCCACCACCACATTACCACATCACACCACCTTATTCACAACTAAGTCATTCCACCCAATCCCCTGTCACACTACATTATTATCTTATCACCACCATATCACATTGCCTCACCGACCATCAAGATGTATCACCCACACACATTCCTTCCCAAATCAACCCTCTTTTCCATGTCACATTACCGTGACACTTGCCCAACCCAAATTACATTATGACCTCACATTATGATATCCACCCTTTTTCTTCCACATAACTAATTTAAGCACACAAGGAATAAGAGCTTGAAGTAGTGTTCTCTCATAAAACATACATTAGAAGCACTTTTATGAAAATATTCCCATGGATAGAATAGTCATCAATTATTCTAGGAAGATGGAAAATGGATGAGTGAATCGATAGGAGTAATGGTAAATACTTCATGGTTTGCCACCAAATTTAGCTAAGTGTGGTGCTCTTCTATGTGACATCTAGAATAGGGAGGATGGGTAGGCTCAATGAGCTCCTTATGCCTTTTCTAAGGCCTTGCCACAATTGTGTAGCCGCTTGCCAACGCAAAATAGAAATAAGCCATGGAGCTTGCCCCAAGATAACCATTAAGAAAAACAAGCACATTAACATAAGAGATCATGTCCTTAAGAAGTTGAACCCTCCCTCTTTCTAGCAAGTACCATGTGTGGAGGTAGGAGAAGGAATGAGTTGGATGCCATAGCCATTTAAGTGAGTTGAGCCTATAAGGTTGTTCCCATAAGTAGATACACATCTAACATGGAAAGGAATAAAGAATGAGAATAAGAGCATAACAAACTTACCCTCACTCATCAATTTAATAAATATTATTCCCTTGGGTATATTATCAAGTAATAATTACCAAATTATTATTGAAGTTTTGTTAAAGTAATGGATGGACAAAGAGAAATTCCCATTAAAGGAAGAGGCTGGATGGTATAACCATCTTGAGTGAGTTTAATAAAGAAGAGCCTATAAGCTTTTTCCCACAAGTAGATACATATCCAACATGAAAAGGAATAGAGAATGAGAATAAAAGCATAATAGACTTACCCTCACTCATCGATTTTCCAATAAATAGTATTCCTTTAGGTATTTTATTGATTAATAATCACAAATTATGGAGTTTGTCAAAGTAATGGATGGACAAAGATAAATTCCCATCAAAGGAAGAGTGGATTGTGGCTTTATTTTACTGAATTTTGAGCCTCTAGGTATTATGTTCATGCCAACCCCCCTTCACATTTTAGACACAATCCTTAGCATGTCTTGTATATATTCACATGGCGGTAGAACATATGGGAATGGTTTTGCTAGGTTTGGTGTTTCTTGCCCATGGGGATAGGCTGTGTAGTTTTCCAATGGTGGTTGCTAGGTTTGGTGTTTCTTTCTCCAATTGCACTTATCCAATGCTAGCTTGGCTTTGAGGCTGCAAACTTTGCGGTAGCTGAGGACACATTATGTGATTGTACTGCTCTTGTGGAAACCCTCAGGTTTGAAGTAGTCCCTCTGATTAGTTCTTTACCTTTTCCTGCATTCTCTATCCCTCGTCCAAATGGAGAGGAACTGGAACTTGGTTCCATGGTAAAGAAGCTTCCATGATGAGATCCTTAATTCTTCTTGCATTGTGTGTGCTTTTTCTACCTAGTTTGTGGATTGTTTGCCCCTAATGGTACTACAAAAGAGGGTTTTTTATTGATTTTAGTTGATTTTAGATTTTTCTAAGCTACCAATTGTAAACAATACATGAAAATTTATGAAAACATAAACAAAAATTGATAGTATCACTCTAATCCACACCAAGTGGAGATCAAAGCTTATGTTTTTAGTGTGGATTACACTCCCAACTATAAATGCTAAGCTATTTCTTAATTCAATGCAACAAGATCAAAGCCTTATAAGCTTTAAAATCATGTAAATCATCAAAGCAATCAGGGTTTTCCCCTTCCAAGTATGAAACAAAAATGACTTTATATAAATAAGCTTCAAAACAAAATTAAAAAACAACAAAATTAACACATCCAAGGCTCCAAAACCATGTCTTTTAAAGTGTGACCACCTTAGGAATTAATACCAAGCATAAATGAAAAAATCAAGCTAGAACCACCGTAGGCTAGTCCCCCATGCAATGTCAAATATGTTCAAGAGATATCACAAAATGCAACATCCCAATGTGGGTGTTCTAGCTTGTTTGTCATGTCCTCACTTTGTTGTCATCCCAATGTGGCATGTAAGAATCCAATAGAACACAAGCAAGCAAGCATAGAGAAGAGGAAAATCTCACAAGTATTATATTGAAAGGGAATAAATGTGTATTGCTTAATGTAAAAATTAAAGTTTATATAAAATGATTAGCTTTCACACTAGGCCAAAAAAAACGTAAAAATAGTTCATTGGCAACTATGTACATGAACCATTTGTCATTAAGCTCAGGGTAATGCCACTTTACAGCAGCAGCAATAACAAGCAGTCCATGAGTATTCTCTCCCAACAATGGAGGAGCAACAAGAACATGCTTACAACAATCAACTCAATAAGGGAAACCAATAGGTAAACTTTAGCATATGTGCTCTTAACTTTGACATAGTGAAAAACCTTAATATTTCATGCCATGAAAAACTAAATTGGTTTTTCACACCACAAAGGGCCATCCAAAAAATCACCATATTGACCAAAGGGGATTATTACATTCATCAAGAAACCTCTATAAGTTATGCCCAAGGTGAGGAGACCAATGGTTTTTGACTTCAATAGCAGCTACATCTAGACTCTAAAATACTATAGATTTAGCATTTAAGAGCATCTATATCTTCTTGCGAGAGCATTTAATATACTTAAAACATATAAAAACAACACATAGGATAAATAATATAGGGACATATCCTCCTCAAGTTTATTTCATACTAGTCTCTTGCAATAATAGGGAAAGCATCAACCACAAAGCTACTATCTTACATTGCTTTATGTATCAATGAGGAACTGAGATTTACAATCTTGTTCTCATTTTGTGTAAGGTCCCTGCCCTAGCTAGGACAAGGGGATCCTTTTGATAGGCAGCTAAGTACCTTGGTCTCTTGACACCTTGATTTCTTGAAAAGACATGGATACGAGCAAACAAAGGGACCCAACTCTATCTCACCAGCGAAAATGTAGTCATTCTAAATTCCTTCAATCAAACGGCACTCATGTGTGTGATCAAGGATGAATGAAGTCCACACTTGGTTCATAGAAGCCAATGCCTTTTCCCCCTTTCTCTTTATGAGGCACGACAGTCGTGGCTCAATCCCCTAAAATGGAACTTGTTTGGGGCCCTATTTTTACTAGGATTGTAATAAATAAATATATTGGAAAGTTGCCCGCCTAATTGGGTCCGCCCATCCATAAGATGGGACCATTTTTGTCATCCGTCCACCCACTCACCTGATTCATTTTTATTATCTAATTAGGTCCTACCACACTGTGAAACACATAAAAACAAGTTCTTTAATTAAAAAGTTTCATAATGTTACTTAAAGCAGAGTTTAGATAGTGCACGATTTGGAAGCAATACTATTACATTAAAACAATGCTTACAACGAAATATTTATAAGAGAGACCTTGAAACTGGGTTAGTAGCCATATCAAGGCTTCCATATCCATGTCCATCACCATATCCAAAACCAAACCAAACCAAATTAAACCACTGATGTGTTAGAATTCAGTCTTCCAGCCTCAACCAGCTACGCATACCCCATAGACCATACCCTCTCGTCATCGAGACGAGGGACAAGCTGACTTGTCCCCCCTTAGGCACTACCGCTTGTACGAAACCCTACCGCTTCTCAGAGGGGATGTCTACTCATAAGGTGGGCTAATTCACCACATTAGCTTGGGCTCGTAGAACTAGGCAGCATCCATAATCACATGTCCACCCTCGTGGGGCGGAAATCCAATTCCCAGTGGCATGGGGGGGATTATGCTGGGCTAACTCCTAGCCTTGCTATTGCCTCCACCCCCTGACTATGCAAGAAAAGGAGTTAGCTAAGCAAGGGAGAAGATGTACTTTAGATTACCAATGAAACTAGTAGCATATCCATTGAAACTAGGAAAACATGCTCTTCTTTTTCAATAATTTATCGAACAATAAGAAAACAAAATCAGACAACGATAATCTTCTTAGCTAAAATCCTTGTCAACAACAAGAAAAAAAAAAGAACCATAAGGTATTCTAGAGTAAGATTACTCGCTCATAATTTCCTACTTCAACATACTTAAAGGCATATACAAGGATGAAAATGACAATTCTCCATATTATTGGAGCCCTAATCTTTTAGGCCACTTAAGTTAAAAGAGAGGTGCGATGCTTCTACAATGCTAGTTGTAATCATTATAGGTTTATCTAATAGGAACATAATCTAGCTAAGCCTAGGAATCTTAACTTTAAGATTCAAAACGAAGAAGTTACTTTAAACGAATTAAAAATATGGCCAACCTGGCTTTGCATGACGATTCGACGAAGGAGCGAAGTCATCCCATGGATGCATGCTTCCTCATTTCCACCTTGAATGTCGCACGGTTCCTCAGTTTGCAACGTTTTGGCGCCATAGTAATGCCTTTATTTGCGGAGAATAGAAAGAGAGTGGGGTGGTGTGAAATGCTAAGCATCACTACTAGGAGGGAGAGAGGACTCTAGTGGATCAAACAAGACCAGCAAAATAGACATCGTTAGGGATTCTAAAAGCTTGCCTAAAGTCCTAATGAGAACAAAGCCTAAGCTCACCTTTAAGTCTCTTCAAAAGGGGGGGAGGGGGGGCTTTCGGAGAGCATGTACTTAACCAGAGGTCTCTCAAGGGGAAGTGATAGTGAGGCTTGGGTACGGCTAGCCTTGGCTAGGAGAGGCCAAGAGGGTGACTTTAAGTCTATTCATAGGGGGAGAAGAGTTGTAGGACATGCCCTAGAGCTAAATCCTAGCCTCTACCTCAGTGATACCTCCCAAAGGGGGAGGGGAGGGGGATTTATATAGGGGATGCCATCTAGGCTAGCTGCATGGGCGGTAGGGGTGTCAAGGAGAGAACCACTTATCCAAGATGGGTCTTGAAGGGGGGTGTATGTGGAGGGGGATTTATATAGGGGGTGCTATCTAGGCTAGCTGCATGGGCGGTAGGGGTGTCAAGGAGAGAACCACTTATCCAAGATGGGTCTTGAAGGGGGGTGTATGTGGCGGGGGAGGTGGCAAGGGGGGGTACATGCACCATCTATATAGAGAAGATTGTCACTTATGGGCCCAAAATGACACGGGAGGTACGTGAACGCCGAAGGTCATATAAACCTATGCACATGTTGGCAAAGACAGGTGGACAATATAGGCGAAGGATCTATGCATGTGATAACATGCAAAAGATGTTTAGCAATCTAGAAAATGAAGTGAATTAAGGAATTGAAAAGGTACTCACTAAAGATATGGCGAATCCACTCTTCAATGCCCAAAGTTTAAGTCAGTTTTTGGTGATGAAGCTATCATACAATGCTTACAAGAGGTAAGTGATTCCTTCACATCAAATGATATGCAGGGAATATGTGATAAGGTAGGAATAAGTTCTTAGTCTTATGGCATGATATACAAACATTTATATACAAGGTTTAAAATTAAGTGTTGCAAAAGAAAAGGGTATTGCCTCTTTCTAAAGCATTTCATGTGGTGCAAGCACGACAATCATTAAATAGTAAGATGGAACAATTAATTGGTGAGCCAATGCACTTATGTCATAGACATGTATGCAAGTATGGGTCAAAGGAAGTGCCGTTTGCGTGAATGTGTGCCATCTCGCATGTCTTGGTCCAAGCTGAGCCACTCCCTTCGTAGAAGTCGCCATCTCCTATACTTGAAGCAAATGCACAAAGTTTGTCTTGCAATGAAGTACCTATCATAAAAAACAAACAACCAACATAAAAACATAAAAACAACAATCAACAATCAACAACAAACATAAAAACATAAAAACATAAAAACAACAATCAACGATCGGTGTCTTGCAATGAAGTACTTATGAATAAAAACTATAAACAATCAACAGCAGTGTAATCTTACCTCTAAAGGTAACAACACAGTGATTCTACACTCAATGATATCATCATGGTGGTGAGTTCTCTTGAGATGCCATGACTCACCTAGTAACTGAGTCATCCAATCCTCATATGGGCACTTGCATTGATACATAATCTTAGTTTTCTTTACTACTTCACAGGATCCAAACAAACCAAATGGTACAAACCAACTTAGATGCACATCTCTAGAGCCTATGGAGGGTTTCATGGCAGCATGAACATTAATTTTTATCTTTACCCTACATGCTTCTGACATGTCTGTTCACCCTCTACTTTCTGAGACCCTACAAATGAATACACCAAACCATTAGGCACATCCTAATATGTCTGCAAGTGACCCCACATGGAGAAGGCTCAGATGATAGCAAACTACAAAGACTGAAGGGGGGCTCTAGCAAAGAGTTCCGGAAACAGCATGCGCCTTGGTAAACAAAACGTTAAGAAACCTTTACCTAAATTAAAAACCTGAGATACCACATTACCATGAAAAACGTCATTCTACAGCCATCTCGCTACCTTAGCTTTTAATGGGATCCTACGTGAACAAAAGAAAATCACACTACACAGAGAAAACAAATCAATATGGCTCCTCACCAGATCAAGGGACACTTGCAAACATACCTTCTCTCCTCTAGTTTAGCGGTTTTTGAGTATGTGTAATGAACCTCTCGGCTACTCTCGCAGGCAAGGACTTCTTGTGGTCCCTTCCCTCATCTTCTGTCACTTGCGCCCTCTTCATCTCATCAAACCCTCCATTCCCCCAGTTCCCCTAACCATTATCTCCTTCATTTGGGCAATGCTCCTAGAGGCAATCCATGCATGCAGCCCATCACCTTTCACTAGGTACATGGGCATGCATAAGCATGTGTGAGAGAGCCCCCCACTCCCCCACGATTGCTGCCACCTAGTACCATATATAAAGGCCACCTTTACCTGCTCAATCTCTAGTTCGCTCGACTCTCACAAATGTTCCAACCTTAAAATTCTAGCAGTGTATGAAGAGTCATTTCAACAATGACCACAATAATTGACTTTTAACCATTTGTCTTTTTCTGCTTTGATAGTGCCCAAAGCCACACCTTTGATGTAGGTCTTTTTGTGAGATGTCTTAACTTTTAAGTCATATCATATGAGTTTCTTAGCCTATCAACAAACAACTCTCATGGAGCATAGAAGATAAACACATTAAGCAATACTGAATGAGGAAGAAGAATAAACCACACTCATAAAGCAACACATTTGTAATAAAGAATGGAGCTTAGGAGCTATGAGAAGGGCTCCAAGAATACACACGAGTGGTTTTCCATAAAGCAACACATAATTGTTCTTATTCAAATCAATGTAAAATGCAAATTATAGCCTTCACAAAGAGGGTAGTGGATATCCCATAAATCACTCCACTTCTCCTTGATTCGCTCCACGTCTCCTAACTTTTAGGGTATGTGACTAGATTTTAGGGGGATGCCACATGGAGCATTGCCATTGAGCCGTTCAGGTTTCACTACCCTAGCCTTCACATAGACCTGTAGGCTATCTTATTAACCCTTTAGGCTATCTTATTAACCCTAGCATCTCATTAAGGTTAAACCTATGAAATTTTAACACTCTCTCTTTATTCAAGCATTTATACCGTGCAAGGTGTGCTTGGTCAAGACTCACACCGCATAAGCATTCATACCATGTAGGTGTGCTTGGTCAAGCCCTACACACAAAGAAATTCCCACTCAAGACTCATACACAAAAAGAAATGCTTATAGAGAATGTTATAACACATGAACCACGCATTTTCACAAGGTTTGAAATTTCACAAAGATACTTTGCTACAATGGTTCACATAGTTGTCTTCCACTAAAAAGTGATTACAAAGGTTTTAAACCTGATAACCAGGGTTTTCTTCCACTTAGGTGTCTTTCGCTTAAAAGTGATTAATGAAGTTTTTTAAAATGATTAACCAGGGTTTGCTTCCACTTGGTGTATCACAAAGATTGGCAATTGTTGGAGTGGAGACAAAGGTAGCCACACACACATAAGTGCAGCAAGCAAGAAGAGATAGAGAGACGCACAAACACTCAAAGTAGATTGGATGAGTATGAGTTAAGTACAAGTGAAGTGACATGATAAGTTCATTTATCCACTCACTCATAAGAGTGTGTATACATGCTCAGGGGAAAAAACCTCCTAAGGAGGCAAAAAGTACCCCGACCCATTATTAGCCTACATCCACATACATCAATACCATATAAATGACTACAAATCCCCCATGTTGTGATGACATGAACATGTATAGGGATAATGTCGCTAATCAATCCTTGAATGGAAATGAGCCTAAAGCTTTAAACTTCTCTCATGAGAGAGCCTTCGTGAATATAACTGCCACATTGTTATGTATAAAGACATGAGCCAAGAAAATATGTCTTGCAAATGAGCCTCTCCCTAACATAATAATAATGCACCTCAATGTGCTTTGTGAGAGCATGAAACATGGCATTCCTCACAATGGCATTCCTCACAATGGCCAATACACTTTGGCTGGCAATGAAGATGGAGGTATGGGATTGTGAGAGCATGAAACATGGCATTCCTCACAATGGCCAATACACTTTGGCTGGCAATGAAGATGGAGGTGTGGGATTGTTATATCTAATACCAAGATCTGCCAAAACGTGTATGAATACACACTCCACATTCACTATAAAATCTGCCATGTTCATAACTCAAAGTGGCCATTCTTTTTAAGCCATGATATACATGAATCACCAAGATAAAGCAAAAGCCACTGGTGGCACTCACGTGTCATAATATCTAGCCTAATTGAAGTCATCAAAAAATTATACAGCTGAGTATCACTCCCTTAGCATAGAATATAATACCAAAGGATTGAGTGCCCTATAAGTATGGCAGCTTGCCATATTCCAATTCTTACTTCCGGGGTTATGTATATTTGGCCTCATATTGTTTGAATCGATGAGATAGCCGATAGTATTAAGAAAGTGATGCATCAAATGGTTCACCTTGGTTCACCTACATCCTGGAGACTGAGCCTAACACATGTCTCTAGTGGTGTAGCAACAAGCTTATAATCTTCAAGATTAAACCGTGTAAGTAGTCTCTATATGTACCTTGCAACATCACCATACCATCATCACACTACATAACTATATGCCCAAGTAATAATACAATCTTTGTATGTACTTTGACCAAACCATGTAAGCAGTCTATGTATGTACTTTGACTACAACATCACAATACCATCATCACGATGCATAATTGTATGACCAAGTAAGAATATAAAGACCCAAAATCTGTCATCTCAAATGACACATGTAATTCAACCTTGAAGGCTGAAATATTTTCCTCATTGGGGTTTATGAAGCATGTCATCACTGTATAGAACGATGACCAAAAAATAATTCTTATTTCTCTTGACATAGAGGGTACTCTCAATTGGATTGTTTCAAAAACCATTTGCAACCAAGTATTTGTTGAAATTTGAGCATAATGATGAGCTAGGGTGGATCATACACTAGAATCAACATGATTAACAAAGTGATTAAGAAATAATTAAGACGTAATTAGTGAATAATTAGCAGATAGATTAATGTAGGCATGGAAAAAACCAGCAAATTCTCATTAGGGCTATGCCTCAATTTATAGAGTTTACATCAAGCATCAAATCCCATTGATTTCTCCATGATTCACTCCCTGAATATCTCCACCTTTTGCCTGATTCTCTCCACCTCTTCTCTTTTCCCTGAATATCTCCCAGAATAACTCCACACTCCTAAATTCCCTCATGCTACCCATTATTCTCTCCCAGTAGATTCTTCTCACCTTTTCACAGGTTCTTTCACAATTACATCTCCTCTTTTACAGCCTCTATCCAAGAGCTTGTTCCCACACACACCTTATTCACTTGTATATTTCAACACCTCCCCTCAAGTGAATAATCCTAACACACCTGGACCCTGTATCAAGTTTCCCTCTTACTTGATAGCCCGCGACCAGTGCCTCAAGTCCCTAAACTCCATAGTCCTTGACACTCTCTCTCTCTATGTGTCCACCAAGGCTACTATAAGTGCCCGCGACCTTGACTAAAGTGCTCACACATACATCTACCACTTGGCCTACATCATCGGTGGCTCAGAGGTGGTTTTACTTTATTGGGGCAGGTTACATTGGGTTGTGGGCTCTCTCTCTCTCTCTCTCAGAAAAGATGATCCGACTCCACTTCCCTTGGAGCCTCCATGAAGTTTGCCGATGTCGTTCCTTCTTCACTGGGTTTGCTGTAGCAGTCTCTCGCCATGTGTCCTGGCTTTCCACATTTGTGGCAAGTGAAGGTCCTCCCTCCTACTCTGCCTCTTCCTCGTCCTCGTCCTCGTCCTCGAGAGAATCCTCCTCGGGTGAAAAATGCTTTTTCCTCTCCTGCTGTTGAGTCGAGCTCTTTCTTCTCTTTGCCTCTGCTCTCTTGCTCTAGTAGAGCTGCTTCTATCTCATGTATCTTCAGTTCAGGTACATTCTTTAGTGTTGCTACAATGTTTTCATAATCTCCTTTGTCCACACTCTTCAAAAGTACAGCTAATGCTTCATCATCTTCTACCTTTTTGCCAATAGCTGCCAGCTGTTGCTTAATACTTTTATATTTGTTCAAGTGTGTGATTAAGGGTTCACTTTCCTTCATGTCCAGTTTGTAGAATTGCATTAATAGATTTATCTTGGAATTTTTTGCTTGTGTACCAAATAATTTATTGAGTTCATCCCATGCATCTTTTGCCCACTGTATCCCTGTGATATGATGAATGATCTCATCATTTAAACTGAGTGCAATAAGCCCCAATGCTTTTTCATTCCTACTCTTCCACTCATTTTCCCCTCTCTCTGGGCACTCATCTCTCCCTTCAACTAATCCCCACAGATTTTTCCTCATCAGCAAATACATGGTTTTTGTTTGCCATGTATAAAACTGTTCTCCATTAAATTTGGCTATTTCCTGTGCTGAATTCATGGTGATGTGAAGGGGGTCTTACCTCTTGATCCAAATTCAAGATTCAAGGGCAGTGTCTACCCTTTTACAACTCAATCTGGTGTTTAATAGATGATTACAACAATTTTATCAGCATAAAATCACCAGAAATTACATTAAATTGAGAGTAACCAATTTGTACGGGATGGTTGGAGTATCAAACCAACTTCGATTTGTAATCTGAAGCTTTAGGGATCTGTATCAGATACCTAATGGTTAATTTGAACCCTCAATTGCACCAAAGTACAGTGATTAGCACTGATTAATCACTGATTAGCAAATTAATGCTCTGGTTTGTGTGCAGAAAACAGAGTATACGGGGAGCTCAGATCTGGTGCCTTCTACTTCAAATGAGCTCAAATGCTTTCAAAGGCATCAATAGCAATGAGTCTAGTAGAGGATTAAGCCAAGAAACACAAGATTTGACCAAATAATGAAAGCTTAATCTCTGTTTTACCAAAGTCACCTGCAGATTTGATGAAGAGCTTGGATCTCTCTGTAGACTTGATGAAATTGATTTCTGTCTTCACCAGCTTGTAGAGCATGCTTGATTACCCCTTGGGCTAAGAGGAATTAGAGACCTTTGATCTGTGGAAGTAGAAATCACCAAATCATCTCAGAAAAACGTAGCCTGCAAATCGAGCTCCCGCCGGCGTTCTGCGTTGAATTAGCCCACAAGATTTGAGATGTGTGTAGCCCTATGAGTCTACTATGAGTACCTAAGAGGGCTTAGCCTAATGTTATGTGTGCAAGGAGAATGGAGTCCTCCACTGGCTGGGGGTGAAGGGGAGAAGTGAAAGCTTACTAAAAAATTGATTTTTTTTGCTAATTATCTACTAATCCTCATTAATTAACTAATGGGCTCATAAATATGATTGATTCTAGGCATGGCTCTGATACCATGTTGAAATTTGAGCATAATGATGAGCTAGGGTGGATCATACACTAGAATCAACATGATTAACAAAGTGATTAAGAAATAATTAAGACGTAATTAGTGAATAATTAGTAGATAGATTAATGTAGGCATGGATACTCAAAAACCAGCAAATTCTCATTAGGGCTATGCCTCAATTTATAGAGTTTACATCAAGCATCAAATCCCATTGATTTCTCCATGATTCACTCCCTGAATATCTCCACCTTTTGCCTGATTCTCTCCACCTCTTCTCTTTTCCCTGAATATCTCCCAGAATAACTCCACACTCCTAAATTCCCTCATGCTACCCATTATTCTCTCCTAGTAGATTCTTCTCACCTTTTCACAAGTTCTTTCACAATTACATCTCCTCTTTTACAGCCTCTATCCAAGAGCTTGTTCCCACACACACCCTATTCACTTGTATATTTCAACAGTATTCATTTATCTTCTCATACCATGCTAAGGCCATATAAATTTTTTCTTAACTCGTATACTTTAGACTCGTGTCCCTTTTGAACAAAACCACAAGGCTGAGATACATAAGCCATCCTCATGCATATCACCAATCAAGAAGACAGTCTTAAATACAACTGATGTACATTCCATCCATGACCATGATGCACTGCCAATGCAATAATACACCAAAATATAGTTACACAAGACTTGGGGATGAAGGTTTATCATAATCTATGCCTTTCTCCTGAGCATAAACCTTTGCAACAAGCCTTGCCTTGTAGTGGTCAATCCTACCATCAGCTTTACACTTAAGCTTATAAACCCACTTTGTATCAATGCCCTTTTTACCATAAGGCAAATTTTCCCAAATACCAAGTGTCATTTTAAGGATTAGGTCGTACTCATCCTGCATGGCCTACATCCAATGATTATTTTCATGTGATTCCACAAAGGAAACACGTTCCTCTTCATTGTATATACTAGCAATGAGAGCATGATCCATAAAATAATAAGATGCATGATGAGGACTTACAAGTGTCTTGCTAGGCAAAGGAGTAGCTAATTTGCTATCCTGTAATGTTTACATCAACCATTTTGACATACTCTTAGATGCATGTATGGCTTCCCTTTACTCTTAGATGCATGTATGGCTGCCCTTTCCTCATCCACTGCATCATCCCACAGTTGGCTCATCAATAGGCTAATCCATGGGCTAAAATTTAAGTTGGTTTTTAGCCAATATGGGCTGATTTGAAACACCTTGTTAAGTACTCATTTTCTTTATATATGGTTATCTAGCATTAAACAAAGGTAGAAGTGTATCAAAGATGTCTTATGAGCATACATTTTGTTGTTTTTTTACATAAAAGCATGGGCTAAAGTGAGTTATCAATAAAGATAATATCTCTACTCACCAAAAGTTGCCTTATGGATGGATGGTAGAGTCCCTTTGCTTTTTGAGCTTCCACAAAAATGTACTTTACCACCTTATCATGTAGCATATTATGTTGTTACTCAAGCACAATATCATAACCAAGACAACCAAAAACATGCAAATGAGCCACAAAGCGGTTCCTACCATTTTGAGCTTCATAAGAAGGGGTGCAGCATCTGTTTAGTACGTAATTAGCACACATAACTACCTCTAACCAAAAAACATGAGGAAAATCATGGCCTTTAACCATGCAACATGCCATCTCCATGAGAGATATGTTCTTCCTCTCAACCACACCATTTTGGCTGAGGTGTGCAAGACACCGTGCATTGATGTTTTATGCCTCTTTCAGTCATATATATCCATGAAACTCCTTTGACATATACTCCCCTCCTCGATATGTATGAAGGGTGCCAACTTTCCATACAAAAAATTTTCAACCATAGAAAGAAAGTATCCCCAGCATGTAGAAACCTTTGACTTTTCTTTCAATCGATACAACCATCTGTGCCTTGAGTAGTCACACTAATATAAGTCACAGAGTCCCACCCCCTCCCACGATCATTGGGAATGATGCATGTTTCATCTTACCTAAAATGCACCCCTCACATACATGTTTGATAGGGGCCTCAAGATTTGGGAACTCTGGCACCATCTCTTACCTTTAAAAGTGTACACTCAATGTTGCTCAAACATAAGGATATCCCTCTCAAGGGGTTTAGATCACGAGATGCACTACATGGAGTTATTGTTTGTATTCACCAAATTCATCTACTTTTAGCACTTCTCCCCTTGTTTGATATTCAACCAAATTTGGTATACTTATCAAGATGCTACCTTCTTTATGCATGCTTTCTTTCTTTTGTTGTAAATGTAAACAGAGAAGGGGTTTATTATTTTTCTCTCCCACTTAATGCTTACATAGAAGGATCTCTCCCAGTTAATGCTACATAGAAGGATCTCTCTCTCTCTCTCTCTCTCTCTCTCTCTCTCTCTCTCTCTCTCTCTCTCTCTCTCTCTCTCTCTCTCTCTCTCTCTCTCTCTCTCAATAGAAAAGAGGAGAATATGTAAAGAACAATGCCACTTTCTCTCACACAGAATGTCTCCCACTTAGACCACTAGAGGAGAACGTCTCCCTCTCACACAAATTATTGTCTTATATTATTATCATCTCTCTCTCTTTCTTATGCCACTCAAAAAGATGAAGTTGATAATGATAAAACCTCACAAACTCACATAGAGAAGACCTCCCTCCACTCAACACATAGGAGAGAGGTAACTCTTATGGAAAGGAGCTCTAACCATATTGGCCCTCATTTGAGAATAAAAGATAAACACATTAAGCAATACTCAATGAGGAAGAAGAATAAAACACACTCATAAAGCAACACATTTACAATAAATAATGGAGCTTGGGAGATATGAGAAGGGCTCCAAGCATAAATGAGTGTTTTTCCATAAAGTGACACATAATTCTTCTTATTCAAATCAATGTATTTTTTCAATGTGTTACTTTATAGAAAACCACTCATGTATGCTTGGAGCTATGAGAAGGGCTCCAAGAATACATGATTGGTTTTCCATAAAGTAACACAATTATTCTTACTTAAATTAATTTAAAATACAATAATTATGGCCTTCACAAAGACGGTCATGTATATCCCACAAAATCACTCCAGCTCTCCTTGATTCACTCCACCTCTCCATAACTTTTAGGGTGTGTGGTTAGATATTCTACATGGAGCATTTCACCTAGCCATCAAGGTAGTTAGATATTCTACATGGAGCATTTCCACCTAGCCACCCATCAAGGTAGTTAGATATTCTACATGGAGCATTTCCACCTAGCCATCAAGGTAGTTAGATATTCTACATGGAGCATTTCCACCTAGCCATCAAGGTGTCACTACCCTAGGATTCACATAGACCTTTAGGCTAATTTATTGATCCTAGTATCTCACATAGCCTATACCAATAACTCCTTTCATGTTAGTCCATTTATGAGACATCGTAGGTCATCATATGAGACTCCTATCAAAGTAATAGCTTTAATGTGAGTCATTTTTTTAAACATCTCATAATCAAAGTAGCTAACCTAGAACCTAAAATCCCATTAAATCAAGGTAGTTAGATATTCTACATGGAGCATTTCCACCTATCCATCAAGGTGTCACTACCCTAGGATTCACATAGACCTTTAGGCTAATTTATTGATCCTAGTATCTCACATAGCCTATACCAATAACTCCTTTCATGTTAGTCCATTTATGAGACATCGTAGGTCATCATATGAGACTCCTATCAAAGTTATAGCTTTAATGTGAGCCATTTTTTTTAACATCTCATAATCAAAGTAGCTAACCTAGAACCTAAAATCCCATTAAATCAAGGTAGTTAGATATTCTACATGGAGCATTTCCACCTAGCCATCAAGGTGTCACTACCCTAGGATTCACATAGACCTTTAGGCTAATTTATTGATCCTAGTATCTCACATAGCCTATACCAATAACTCCTTTCATGTTAGTCCATTTATGAGACATCGTAGGTCATCATATGAGACTCCTATCAAAGTAATAGCTTTAATGTGAGTCGTTTTTTTAAACATCTCATAATCAAAGGAGCTAACCTAGAACCTAAAATCCCATTAAATCAAGCCAAGTAGCAACCACAAAACGAGCTAAGCCACACCTTTGATGTTAGTCAATTTGTGAGAAATTTGAGGTCATATCATGTGAGAATCCTATTAATGTAACTTAGCCTCACCTTTAATGTTAGTCAGTTTGTAATACATTTGAGGTCATATCATGTGAGATTCCTATTAATGTAACTAAGCCACACCTTTGATGTGAGTCATTTCAAACATCTCATAAATGAAGAAACTAACCCAAAACCTTAAAAACCTATCTATTCAATCCAAGTAACCACCATAAAATCTCCTAGATGAATTTAAGTATCTAGTCCAAAGCTCTAATTTCTTAATAAAAATCTTCGTACAACTCAAAAATCCAAAAGTAAGAATGTGCACAATGTGTGAGATTATAAACAAATAAATTACCACAAAAATCAAAACTTAAATAAATCAATATGAAGAAGTCAAGAGTGAGAAAATTATAAATATACACATATGTAAGTGTATGATTACGAAACTTAACTTTCAAGACATTGTCAATGGTTATAAAGTCTATTGCAAATGAGCTTGATTTTGAACTAGCCACTATCAAAACCATCCTTTAACAATCTCATTACTTATCGCCACTTTCCCCACCACATCCACTTCCTCATATTCCCTCTCAATGGTGTCTCCTACTCACCTTCATGCACGTACTGCACCAACTTCACCCATGCATTTACCTATGTGTGTGTGCACACGCACACGCACACGCACACACATACATACATGAGAGAGAGAGAGAGGTAAAGAGGAATATTATAAGAGGAAAAGAAGTAATGCTTACTTCTTCTCACAAGGTTGTTCTCGGAGGCTTCCCAAACCACCAATCTCAAGAGAATTCTCATGTGGAAATTTTACTTGCTATCACTCTCGCACAAACGATTGGTGATGAGGCATCCTCACATTTTTGTTGTCACATCAAAGAGGCTCCTCTCATGTCATAGGTGTTACATTCAGTGAAGCCAAGGCTCATGTGGTCTTTGTTGGCTCTAATTAATAATAGTATAATATGCATGTTACATGTGAGGTGTACTCTCTCTCTCTCTCTCTCTCTCTCTCTCTCTCTCTCTCTCTCTCTCTCTCTCTCTCTCTCTCTCTCTCTCTCTCTCTCTCTCTCTCTCTCTCTCTCTCTCTCTCTCTCTCTCTCTATGGTGCACTCGAGATGCCTACTGTGTCGTTGTTTTATATATGTTTTTATAAATTTTGGTGGTTGTGTTTGTGCTTGTACCATACACATGAGAGTTGATTTATTAAGCAAGTCTAAATAATTCCATATTTGTATGATAGTAGTTGGTTATAAGTGAGTCAAATTATATACTACCACATGTTAGTATTATTTTATCAAGTGATTCCAATTTAATTACAACGGGAATTTGACGTGAACACATGCCTAGGTGTCTAGATTATTTTTTGCTAAGTGCACTTGTGTGCACCATTTTAAATTGTACATAGTTATGTTGGGAAAAGGGTTTTTTTTCATGAGGTCTTATTCCATTCCTAGTTGAACACGGGTTTCACCCAACTACACACACACCATACTAGCCACATACACACCCAAGTACCACAAGGGGGTACCACCCTTTACAAATAGTGGACACTTTATAGGAAGTGGACAAGCTGCGGGATGAACCCCACAAGTTAGTCGCTCGGCCGATTGGAGTGTACACCCTACATATCTTTGGTAGAACTGGGTGTCGTAAAAGTCAAGTCACGATCTTTGATGTCCACGAAAACCATTGTCCTTGATTCAGAGCGTGAGCTTGAAGGGCAAGCATTGCACACTATTTTTACCTATAGGATTGCCGAAGAGAAAGGTGGAAGATGTCCCCATGAGGATCGAATGATGATGGCCTAAGGAGTGTGGATGGGTGCCTACGTGCCCACTTGCACTTAAACACACCCTTAGTATAAGATGTCCCCAAGAGGATTTGAACCCTAGACCTCCCGTAGAAATTTCAATGTCTTATCCACTAGGCTATCGCCTTGGGGACATTCAAGAAAAGGTTTTAATACCTTAGATATTGGACAAAAATAAATAAAGAAAAAACCCAATTTGGAAAAACACTATAATGGCTCCAAATACTATTTTTGTTAATCTGGTTTAAATACCACATGTGGGAGAAGGAGCCACGCATGTTAGGGGGGAGTTTACACCTAATATTGTGTCTTTTGATTATTATCTTATGCTTTTATTTTATGCTTGGTGCAAGGTTTAATATTCCACTCATAGCATTTGTATTCTACTTATTGATTTAGTTAATATGGGCAAGATAAATCTCCATGTATGAGATCCTTTGATAGTGGTATCAAAGCAAACTCGAATTCAAGGGAGAATTTGAGCATGGCGGTTTGTGAAGAAAAAACAAAAAATCAATTTTTGGTGGAAGCACAAGAGGTCTTAAGCAAGTTGTGAAGCTTTAGCAAAATTAAACTTTTCTTTTACATGAAGGGGAAAAAGATTGCAAGTCATGTAAAAAGTGACTTACATCTACGTCAAGGCTAAAGTGTAAGGGAGAGCAAAGGCAAGGTTCTTTATCCATTGGACAAAAGAAACTCTATTAGTTATTACCCAAAGGCTAGAAGGAAGGTGGATTTGCATGAGCCCAAAACCTCCCTTTTCTTCAAAAGTGATTTTCCTAAAACCTCAGCCTCTGTGAGAATAGGATCCATGGATGAGATTAATAGGTAGATAAGTTCAAGATTCCATTCTCAAAAGGGAGAGAAGCTGTAAATTCATTCTCCCACTTCATGGATTGTCTATGGTTCTTTTCATCCTCACATGCAGTTTACACCACACGAAGGTTTTCACTTCTTTCTATTGCTTAGAAGATCAAAGTATTTAAGGCTTCAAGCCTTAAATTCAAAAGGCTTATAAGCCTTTTGGTTTTGAGCCTTAGCAATAAGGCTTACTATAATGAAGTAGCAATTTTATTAGTTAGGTCTAGGGACTATGGCCATGGGATCAAGTATAAAAGAGGGGTTATGGGCCACCATTGATATCTTTTGGACATATTACTTTTGGACAATCTTGGAGCACACATTTGGCTTATGGAAGGCTATTTCAATCCTCATGGTGAGAGGCTAAACCACTTAGGTATCATGGATTTGTATGTGATTTCTACCTTGATTGCATGTAAGCTTTCATGGTTGGTGATTGCTTCATTTTCCCTAATCTCAGCTTGAAGATGAAGTGAATGTGAGAAATTCTCACCAAGCATTCTCCTCCAATGCTCACAAGCCATATCCAATGACACTCTCCTATAATATCTTATGGAAAGACTTTATTTCAAACCCCTTATGGAGGTTAGATACTATTAACCATACCTTGAACTTAAGATTTGAATCCATGACTACAAGGATGGGAGCTATGGTGGGAAAACAAGCTATACATGAAGCTTTTTACGATGGTCATACAAAAGGAAAGAAAACTATGCAAGACACCTATGAAGACTA
This sequence comes from Cibotium barometz, assembly GCF_041138505.1. Classification (NCBI taxonomy): domain Eukaryota; kingdom Viridiplantae; phylum Streptophyta; class Polypodiopsida; order Cyatheales; family Cibotiaceae; genus Cibotium; species Cibotium barometz. The sequence continues at coordinate 52,065,479 of NC_141048.1, read as the reverse complement.
TGCAAGGGGCTTCTATGTGAAGACTTACTCATTTGGATTCATGTGATGGATGCCAGGAGGCCTCTCATAAAGGCCTCTCATAAAGGATATAAGACCGTCTTCATTTCATCCTGGTCCACCTCATTTGAATGGCAAGCTTCATTCAAGCCAATGGATTCATGCTTGTTGGGGGATGCCAAGAGGGTACCCACTTACCCAAAGGCAAATCAGCCCATAATGGTAGATGAAGAGATGTATTGGGATGAGAAAAAGGCTATGCATGATTGGGAGCATATGTCCTTCACACAAATGCAAAGAGAGGCACAAGGAGTTGCCTTCTTTCATAAAAAATGAGTATGAGGACTTTACCCAATTCAGGAATTCCTACATGAAAATGCAAAATTATAAACCCTCTATCCATCATTATAGAATTATATCTTCTAATACATCAAAGGATATCAAAGACAAAATTTCCCTCCAAGTTTAAGGGTGATGGTTCAGCTTTACATGAGCTAGAGAAGTGGATTACCAAGCTAGAGACCTATTTTCAGCTTTATCCTAAGAATGAGCAAGGTAAGGTACAATTTTCTTCATTGCACATGGAGGATTTTTCTCAATGGTGGAGGCATATGATTAAACAAGGAAATATGCCACAATCATGGGAATATTTGAAAAGGGAGATGAATTTAGCTTTCATTTCACCCTTGGTGCTTGATAGATATCATGAGAAATTGTATAAACTCTCTTAAAAGGGCATGGTGGTGGTAAGAGTTCAAGAGTTTCATGAAGCAATCCATGTATGTGGAGGGGCTAAATGAGGAAATCAAGATGAAGAAGTTTGTGCATGGATTGGATTCCTTCATCAAGGTGGATGTGTGAGCTAAAAGGCTAAACACTCTCAAAGAGGATATGAGATTAGTGGAACTTTATGAGCCCAAATATAGGAAGTCTCATCCCATTTTACTCATGGAGGACTCACATAAGACACCCATAACTTCTTCTAATATGGGTAGAAACTCTCTTCCTACACACCACCATCTTCCATTCCTAGATTTCCTACCATCTATCGGGGTGGACAACCCAAGAGTGGAGCTCATTTTGATGCAAATAAGGGGAATACTTTCAACAAGCCTCATCAAACCTTCAACAAGACCTAAAGAATGTATGATCCAAATATTGAAGAGTTAAGAAGAAAAGGATTATGTTTTAAGTGCAAAGAGAGGTGGTCAACCGGGCATGTATGTAAAACTAGGAAGGTTGTGGTGAGACCACTATAATTCTCATGGATGAAGGAGAGGAAACCAAATATTCTCATGTGAGGATGAAGAGTTTCAGAATTTCCATGAAGAAACACAAGATGAAGGAGAGGAAACCAAATATTCTCATGTGAGGATGAAGAGTTTCAGAATTTCCATGAAGAAACACAAGGTGAAGAGTCACATGAGGACCACTCTTTCATAAAAGAGGGTGATAAATTTCCATTCGACCCTAGTGGTGGGAATGATGGACACATTGTGTGGATGACATAATATCCTAAATTTTAGAATTTCTAAATTTTCAGCTTATGTACGCTCTACATTTCAAGAGCTAATGATGGATTAAAAGAGCCCAAGTATCCTAATATTGGTGGGATCCATCAATGGGAGAGTTACTCACATTTTAGTGGATTTGGGGAGCACCCATAACTTCATTAATTCCAAATCCTTTAACTCTCTCAAGCTCATTCCAATGGAGCTACCTATAACCTTCCAAGTACAAGTGGCAAATGGGGAAAAAGAGGAAACTAGGATGGCATGCCCCTCTATCAAGGTGGTTTTTTCCTCTTCATACACTTGGAAGGTGATTTAGTGGTATTGGGAATGGGTCCTATTGACATAATATTAGGATGTGATTGGTTATCATCACTTGTGGTGACTTTATATGAACCTTCACAACAAGGGATAATGTGCTTTAGGGATCATCAGTACATGGAATAGGGTACCCTATTCCAAGTGTATGAAGAGGAAAAAACCACCTTGATAGGGTACCCTTCACAACAAGGGATTATGAGCTTTAGGGATCATCAGTACATGGAATAGGGTACCCTATTCCATATTACAAGAATTGATGAATAGGGTATTATCTCCTTTTCTATTCAATTTTGTGCTAGTTTTCTTTGATGATATATTCATATATAGCAAGATAAATGAGGAGAATTTGTCTCATGTGAATCAAGTGTTTAAAGTGATGAGAAAGCATTTAAGCTTTTTACAAAAGAGAGAAAATACACATTCATGGTCCATGAAATGGAGTATCTTGGGAATTTTTGTGGGAGAATGGCATAAGGGTGGATCCAAAGAAAGAGGCATGTGTCAAAGATTGGCCAAAACCAAGAAACTCTACTTAACTAAGAGGGTTTTTGGAATTATCTTTTTTATATAGAAGATTCATGGAGCACTATGCCTTAATTGTGGCACCTCTACCGATATTCTCAAGAGGGAAGCTTTCTTTTTTGGGATTACATTACCAATGAAAGCTTCAATGAGCTCAAAGCTTTACTTACATCAGCCCTCATTCTTGCTCCCTCGATTTCTCAAGACTTTTTATGTGAGAGCGAATGTAAGTGGAAGAGGATTTGGAGCTATTTTATGTCAAGAGCATGGAGTCATTGCATTTGAGACTAGGACGCTTATTGACAAGGACATGGGATTGCATGTTTATGAGCAAGAGATGCTTGCTACATCAAGAAGTGGCATCATTACCTCTATGGTGTCCATTTCAAGGTGAGAAGTGACCATAGAGTGTTGAAATTTTTCCTATCCCAACCAAATCTCTCTTCCAAGCAAAATAGGTGGTTGTCCACTCTCCAAAGTTATGATTTTGAGATATCATACACACTCGGCAAGGAAAATGTGATAGCAAATACATTGTCAAGGATGTAGTCTGCAACATCATCTTGGTGTGCTAAAGACCTATGACAAAGTGAGCAAGGGTTTCTTTTTAGAAAGGCATGTGGAGAGATGTCAAGAAGTTTGTGATGGAATGTTCTTCATGCCAAAAGGAACAAGGATAGTCATCAACTACCTGGTGGTCTACTTTATCCTCTACCCATTCTAGACGGGAAGTGGACCCATATCTCTATCTATTTGATTATGGTTCTTCCCAAGACTAAGCATGAATGGGATAAAATATTTGTGGTGGTTGATAGGCTTACCAAATTATCCCACTTTAAGCATGGATAGGATCAAATATTTGTGGTGGTTGATAGGCTTACCAAATCAACCCACTTCATGCTTCCAAGGTCACATATGGAGCATCTCAACTACTATCATATTTTCATTAACAAGCTTTCACTCTTTTAGGAAAAATTGAGAATTATCAGTAATAGAGCAGCGAAGCTATGGTAAAATTTTCAAAAAATAATACATATCTTATTTTTATGCATAATGCTAAAAGAGGACTTCCTACCATATTCTAGGATTGGACATCCTATGCAAAAAGAATGATTTTCATCATATTCATGGGAAATAATTTTTTTTGTATTTATGCATAAATATTTAATTAAAAGAAAAGAGAAATTTTTGGTAAATTTATTTTTATGCAAAAGAGGAATTCCCATGATATTTGAGATCCAAGTAATTAAATGGTAAAAGAGGAATTTTTGGCATAAATTCAAATTGTGTGTGTGTGTGTGTGCGCGCGCGCGCGCACGCGCACATTCATTCAACCCTGTTTCCAAAAAGTCCCAAAGAAGGACAAAGTAAATTATGCTTCTAGATATTTGATTGGGAGTGTAGCTCTTTGGTGGAATGTCATTAGACAGCACTAGACAAGATAGGCATAAACCTAAGTCTTGGGAAGCTTTTCAAAGATTGATCAAAAAAGATATTCTACCACCACCTTATAAAGCAAAGCTAGGCAGCAACAATGGGATATTTCTAGGTAGCTAAAGAAGGAGAACATATCTTCTCATGTAGATAGATTTTGGCAAACTTTGTTGTTGCAGCTTCAATTGAGAGAAAGAGCAAAGAAAGTTTATAGCAGGTTTAGCCAAAGTGAATATGTTTTGTCCTCATTCTCTTAGGCCAAAAACCCTAGCTATCGACCCTTTTCTAGACCATTTGTAAGATCCAAATTTGGTAGCACCAACCAACTACACGTGATGAATAGCAACAAGGTCAATACATCTACAAAATGGAATAAATTAGATACATCTGCAAAGACTAACAATGAGCCTCGCAAGCCTCTCTTGGTGAAGTGTTATAGGTGTAACAAAGAGGGTCATTGTATCTAGAGGAGAAATTCGAGTAGTGGAGAGAAAAAATCAAGTGGCAATCATGCACATGATTAAAGACAAAGATAATGATGACCATGCCAAGTAAGAGGGTAATTCTAATAACAAACAAACCAACTATGAAGGTAAATTTAAGACTCAACTTCATTATCTTTTGAAAGTAAAAGGGAATAAAATTATTATCTTACATGATGGTAGGAGTACACATGATTTCATATCTGAAAGATTTGTGAGAATGTTTAGTATTGAATCCACCTCATCATAATTTAAGGTTAAAACTGTATTCAAGAGCATGAAGTATAATTGCACAAAAGAGGTTAAAGACCTAGGTATCAATATTCAATCCTATGAAGGCAAGCAAGATTTTCTTATAGCACCTTTATAGAGAGTAGATGTGATCTTAGGTATGCATATCATCAGTATAATCCACAAATAGATTATGATACTCACATGGGATGTGGATTCAAAAATATGGTAAGTCCATTTTTATAAAAAGGTAAAAAGAAAAAAGTATTGTTTCCTTTGCTTTAGTAGTACGCAAGCAAAGAGAGCTTTGAGAAAGTAAGATAGGACATATTTGGTACTAATTACAGCTCACCAACCACTACTTCAGAGATAGCACCAACTAACCCTTCTCACCATCCATTTTTTCCTAAGTAATATAAGATATATTTGGTGCTAGTTAATACAGCCCACCACTACTTCAAAGATAGCACCAACTAACCCTTAACATCGTCCATTTCTTTCTAAGATAAGAAAGTAAGATAAGACATATTTGGTGCTAGTTAATACAACACACCCACTGCTTCAGAGATAGCACCAACTCACCCTTCTCACCTGTTAATCCCATTTTGGATTAACAAAGATACTCCTGCATTTGATGACATTAATAAGTGTTATGTAAAGGCACTATAAAGGTTGTACATTATGAGATATTGGCCAACCAAGGCTTTAGTTATAGTAAGTTTTTGGTGCCCAAATGTGATAAGGCAAATTCTCATAATGGAAAGACACAATCCCCCTTTTTGTGCTATGAGAGCTCTTGTCTTATCTTGTCTTGTCTTGTCTTATGTATGAGAGAGAGAGAGAGAGAGAGAGAGAGAGAGAGAATGTGTGTGTGTGTGTGTGTGTGTGTGTGTGTGTACTCTAGTGCATGTGCCGCTTCCATGCTTGTGTGTGGAAGAGTGAGAGGACGATTGCCTTGCATTGTGGTGTGAGCGACTTCGGTGACAGAGTGGAGGTGGAGATTGGAGGATTGGAGATTCCAAAAGCGAGCTTGGAGAGCCTCAAGGGACATGAGCTCAAAGAATTGGTAAGTACCCTACAATGGTTTTTGTCTATTGCTTCTTCCGATTGTGAATGAGTGGGGCTGGTATCCCTCCTTTTGCCATTCCCATCCCCATGTTATCCATGGCTTCTCTAGATGTTTCTATTTCCTTGCCACATGGCCGTAATAGATTCAAATTACCAATTTTCCTCTATAACACCAACATTCTTCATGTATCGAGCTCTTGCCTTTGTAAGCTCAAAAGCCGCAATTGATGCTCTAAGCCATCTTTATGTCAACTTCTAATTCCTCAGATGTGGGGAAGAAGATTTGACCCATCTTGGCAGCATTTTCCTTGTCCCACCTGACCCTAGGAGTCATTCCACTAGGTCTCAAAGGGTTAGTGTTCCTGGGTCCAGACGTTTAGGGCTGTATGTGTTGGTAAGTCTGATTTTGGACTGTGTCCTGGGCTCGTTTGGGATCGTGCCCATAGATTGCGCTTCATCTTTTGTGCTATGTTAGAGACCAAAAACTTAATCCTTCTTCCATGGATTCTTTGCTACTAGTTTCTGTAGTGGTCAAATTTCTCCAAGCTACAACACTCAATTGATGAGTACTCACCGAGTGACCTGAACCAACACTTCTCTGGTAGTAGGAAGAACTTGGGTGATTAGATGATGCACTGTCATCGAGGGTAAGGTCGTCTCCAATAAGTTTCCCTAACCTCAAGTGCATGAGAATACAATTCAACATGCTAACTCACTACAACTATTATGCTTGGATTTTTAAAAAAGAGGAGGGGTTGCATGGTCCTCTCCCTCTCTCCCTCTCTCTACAAAAACCAAGGTCATCCCCCATCTAGCTACTCTTTGATGTGTGCATGATAGTATGAATCATCATCACTTGAGCAAATAGATTCCAAAACTATCACCCTACAAGCTATTGAGGTTTTCACTTGGAGAGAAAGTAGCGAGGGGGGATATTGCTACCTACATATCACATGCATTCTCTGGAACACCGCCTCCTCCAGCACGTCTATGAGCTCCTATGATAGGGCAAGGAGGCGTGTTCTCGTCTCCTATGATAGGGCAAGGAGGCGTGTTATCGTCTCCATTAACATCTTCTGCGATGTCCTCTAGATCTATGCAGCATGAAGCTAATGAGGCACATGCATACTATGAGCAGAGAGTTCCATGTTGTTGTGTGAATTGTTGAGAAGCTTGCCGATGAACACGATGGTAATGCCATATCCATGAGCTAGAGTTTGAAAGATGTCATGATGCATCGGAGAGATAGGATCAGCTTATGGTAAGTGATATTTATGGTAATGCCATATCCATGAGCTAGAGTTTAAAAGATGTCATGATGCATCGGAGAGATAGGATCAGCTTATGGTAAGTGATATTTATTTTTCTAAGCAGTCTACATTGACTCGTTGGTTATAAGGTTGGATCCTTGCTTGGTTTGAATGTTTGGTGGCTCTAGAAGAGCCAGCTGGCACATGGGAGAGAGAACCGTTAGTTGATGTTTCACGTCATGAAATGGCAGATTGTGTTTCACATCGTGAAATGTATTTCATGTCGTGAACAACTTGTGTTTCATGCTTTGAATTTTTGGTTTAGAATTGCATTAATTCGAGTCGGGGAGACTCCTATAGTGCACTTATGACCCTCTCTTACCTTTGGTCTGATAATCCTTTACTCCGTGAATAACCCTTTTTATGTCATGAAATAGCAGGTCTTTGTTAAATGGTAGACTGTGTTTCATGTTGTGAAATGCAATGCGTTTCATGTCGTGAAATGTTTCGCTACACTTTCACAAGATAAGAATTTTTTATTTCCTTGTGTTAGTCATGTCAGGATATAAGACACAATAACTTTAGTAAGGCAATCCCGGAATTTTTGGAGCTAACGGTGGGCAGTGTTTCACGTTGTGAAATGCTTTCCTCTACTTTCACATGTTGCTAGTTGAGTCAATAGAATGATGTTTTGATTGAGTTAGAGTATGATTTCCTTGCCCAAAAGACCCAGAAAGGTTGTGCCTAACAAAAGGGATATAATGTAAGTCACCAACACAACCAATGGCTCCTTTTTTGTGATTTTTTTTTTGGAAAAATAGAAAAAAGAGTGTACCAATTGCTATCTCACGATAGCAAAATTGGTAATGAAATCAACAAAATCGAAAGAAAATCCAAGTGTAGCTTTCCTTTAGGTAATACCAAGTACTCACCCACACTTCCACACACACAATTTTCCACAACAACTCTAATTTCCTCCCTTCCACACAAATCTTATCTACACAGTTTTTCATAATGCACTTTTAGAATGTAAAGGTAATAGTGAATCTTGCATAATGAGATCTGGAGCTCTAAGAAGATGGAAGAAACAATGGTTGTTTTCCTGGCAGCAGTGCCATCAATGAGGAGCCCAAGGCTAAGGAAGACCTCAAATTGTAAGAAGAAGTAGAAAATCTACCCAGGGCATCGACCAGAGGAGAGGATTGGCTCTACATAAGAGAGGAGATAAATGAAATGATTAATAAGCCCACATTCTTGTAGAGCATGGAACTCTTAATTCAACAAAGGTAGGCTAGGGCTGCTAATGATGAGCTAAGTGATGAGGAATTGCTCGGACCCAGCCACCATAGACCTAGACTGGATAGATGGAACTATGTAGGTAGAGGATGAGGTCTAGGTAGGGGGGGATAGCTCCTTAAATGAGGTCTAGGTAGGGGGGGGGATAGCTCCTTAAATGCCAATAATAGATCCCCACATAGATCTAAATACAGCCACAAGGATGGATTTATTGAATATGACTGCAAAAATGCGCAGAGGCATGGTTAGGAAACTAGGCATGGCCCTTGAATCCAGACCATCTCAGATGAAGCCACACATCATTTTGAACTTGTGCAAAAGTTCTCAAGAGATGGGGACCTTATCTAACACATAGAGATCTTTGAGTCAACATGTGAAACATGTGGGCCGGTGAGCGATGTAACCAGGATACATCCCTTTTCTCTAAATTTAGAAGGGAAATCCCACCAATGGTATCGAACCTTAAAGCCTGAAGATAAAGTCAATTTCACGTGGCTTAAGAATGTGTTCATACCAAGCTTTGCTTGAAGTGGTGATAGATGGAGTTCTGTGGCTCAACTCCATAACGTAAAACAAAAAGAAAACGAATTCATGCGGGATTATGTTTATTGACTCAAGCACCTAAACTCAAGATGCAAAGTGAGGGAAAGGCTAACTGTGATCAGTTATTTCCCTGCTTCCAGAGAGGAGTCCCAAATTATAAGATGCATGATTATTTGGTGTTAGCCCGCCGATCGGCTACTCTAAATACATGGTGTAAGTTGGCTATTGAATATGAAGATAACATGCTTGAGTTGTTGCCGCAACTTGAAGATGCCAAGGCAGCTTCGGTGGTAGTAGCATCACGAGTCTCTAGTCATCAGGACACGAGATTCAAGAACAAACAAGTTGGCAACATGACAGTTGAAGAACCCAGCCTGCCATTTTGGAAAAGTTAAAAGTCAGGGATGGGAGAGAAGCATCAAGAAATGCTCATCTCTACCCCCAGAGAGAGCTGATTTGGTGTTCAGTCTATAGACAAAAACATATGAGCATTGAATGCCCTCACCTAAGACTGAGACAATTACTTTATTGTGCTCACTGTCAAGACTAGGAAACCACAATACTACCATGTGCATATACCCGAGGATCCAGCCTTTAGTACAATTTCCAGCACCAAGAGTGCCTCTAGCTTTACGACCACCACCAATGCAACCCAATGTGGCTACATGGCAGCCGAATACATCCTACTTATTACCAAGAGGAATGTTTAGGATGCAGGACATGTCGCCATTACCACCACTTGTTCTACCACCACAGGCCAAAATCAACCAAGTGCTGATTAAAGAACCCGTGTGGAAGAGGGGGAACCAACTGAGATTACACCAAAGTATTATGTCTTACAAAATAGCACGCCGGTACCAGTGTTTCAAACCATGGTATAGTGGAAGGGAAAAGACATAAACTCAACTATGAGAAGGGGACCCATGCTCCGCTACTTTATGTACCTCATAAAGTAGCGGAGTATCCTCTAAAAAATCTAATGCTAATCAAACTCAATCGATAGCAGCGCAGACCAACACCATGCCAACTCTTTCATGTGTTAAGTGTGGTGTTGATCATCTGATCAAGGACTAGCCATATCGCACTGATGTCAATGCTTCTACATCTAACCATGCTACCATCATGACTATAAACTTATGCAGCTTGGAAATATCACACCAGTAAATGTCCTAACATGCACGCAAACAAAACAAGTGGACAAATGGGGAAAACCCAGGAGGTATTACTACCTCTAAGACACTGGGAGAAGAAGAAGAGTGAAAAAGGTGGACAAGGGTGACACCTTGGTCATAATTTAGGATCGATTTAAGGAAGATACAATTGACACCGGTTCCACCCAATCAAAGAAAGGAGATGATCAAGTGTCAAGGCCAGATGAGCAGGCAAAAGAGAGACCAGCAACCCCCAAGGGTGTTGGAAATAAGAAAGCTTGAGGAAGTTAAGGCCCTTGTAGAGGAGTAGTGTGAGCGCAACCATAAAGCCAAATTGAGGGCTAATAAGGATAGGGATACAGTGTATCCACAGAATGAGTTGTTAAAGGAAAGAAAATTGGATGTACCTACTCCAATTCCAGAAGAGTCCAAGGTAGGAACTCTTAGTGATCTAATGGTAATAATGTTTGCATAGGTAGATTAAGAATTGTTAAACCATTCATTCCCTAGGATTGAATATGAGACAAAAACATGGAAGGAACCCTCACTTGCGAGAGAACTTAGAGACATAGGTAGTCTCTCAGTAATATTGTCTAGAAACTGTCAAAACGTTACTCGGAACATTGCTACATAGCATGCCGACATTGTGGGCAGATGTCAAAGAATGGGTAGAAGGGAGAATGATCCCAATGACTGAAAAGATGCAAGGGAGAAGAGAGCTTAAGCTCTTGCAAGCACAGACACACTCAAACCCTAGAAGAGAACACACAAGGTGAGAGGCTAAAAATTATTCTTCTTCTTCACACAACAAAAGAGGTCTACAAAGAAGATAAAGTGACTAGCACACATAATAGAGTATATACAAGCGGTCCATAATGTGAACATGCTAAGTAAGTGTGGACTAGTCGGTGTAGTAGGTGTAGAATCTTTGGCAAAGATATGTCGGTGGGTGCCAGCTACCAAACCCGCCAGTGATGTAAATGTCAAACGGTCATGCAGGTGCCTCGTCACCATACAAGAATGCATTTTCTACATCCATCTGATATGTAAAAACCATCCTTTAGCTACAGCCACTACAATCACAACTCTCACAGTTGCCATCTTTGCAACCGGGGGAAATGTTTCCTCATAATCAATCCCATATGTCTGCACATATCCTTTGGCTACCAATCTAGCCTTGTACATGTTCATGCTACCATCACTGTTATGTTTCACCTTATACACCACTTACAACCAATAGCTTTCTTGCCTTCAGGAAATGGCACAAATCCCAAGTCTCATTTCCATACAATGCATCCATCTCCTCATCCCCATAACTTTCTCCCAACACACATTTTCAATAGCCTCATCAAAACATGTGGGTTCTACAACCTGCACAACTTTTTCCATATAAGCATAATGATGTGCCACATAACCATCATAAGTCAACCTCTGCACAGGCTTTTTGACTCTTCTAGATCTTCATAACTTTGCATTCATGGCTTCCATAGCCTTCTTCACACCAGGTGTCCTCATTGTTGGAATCCCAAGCTTCTCTCATAAAGGCTTATCTCCGAGCCACTAGACTCTCCATCAACACCTGCAAAAATATCAGGCATACCAAGGGGCTCAACCACTTTCTCTTTGCCTTTATATGATGTACCAATTATATTTTCAGGACTGATATTATGACGTAGCCTGCCACTCCATGGTCTATCAAAAACAGATCCACTCGATGAGGACTCTCCTAGTCCACTCAATGATTGTGATTGCTGACTTGCATTCTGTGCAACCACATTTCCACTCACATCAGCCCCAACAACATCTTTTTCAGTAGCATACCAACTACTCATCTCATCAAATACAACATCCCTACTTATTACCCTCGGTTCACGTGTAGTAGGATTATAGCATCTATATTCCTTTTGCTCAAGGGGATACCCAATAAACACACATTTTTCTGCCTTTGGATCCAGCTTAGTACGTAACTCATCTTGCACATGCACATACGCAATTCATCCAAAAACTTTCAAGTGAGACAAACTAGGTTTCTTGCTAGTAAACTTCTCCTCTGGCATTACATCATATATGGCTGCATTAGAAGTCCCGTTCATGATATAAACTGTTGTAGACACAGCCTCAGCCCAATAGCTATGTGGCATATTCTTCTTTGCCCATCAATGCTTGTGCTATCTCTATAGTGTGCTTGTTTTTCTGCTTATTAGCAACTCCATTTTGTTTGCGGAGTGTATCTACATGTAAATTGTCTGTGAATGCCATTCTTTTGCAAGAATTCAGAGAACTCATTAGAGAAGTATTCTCCCCCTCCACATCTGACCTTAGGCACTTCACATGCTTTTCTATCTGTCTTTTAGCCATCACTCTGAAATTCTGAAAATGAGCAAACACTTCACTCTTTCATTCATGAAATACACCCACACTTTCCTCATGTGGTCATCATCAATGAATGTTACTACGTAGTACTGTGACATGAAAAATTGATATCTTTCATTTTCAATTTTGTGCATATTTTGATGGTTTCTCAATGGTAATAAGGTGGAAGCTTGTCCAAGAAGATTGCGGCACCCACAATGGAATAACGGCGTGGTGATGCGGCGGCTTGGTGGCTACCTTGATAACAACATTCTATCTTCAAATATAATGGTTTTACTTGATTTAGGGTGCACACATTGTAAATGCCACAAGTATGCTTGATAAATACTTTGGTATGGTAGATAAGCTAGTGATGTGGAAAATAAAAGTGGGCCTTCATGCTCACATGGATTTTTATTGTATTATTAATATGGTATACCATAAGGCTACAAGTTGGGGAGTGTGGAAGGCATGTGGAGGAGTGTGTGTAGGTGCATAATTGGGAAAGATTCTTCTAGAATGCCTACATGGAAGAGGAGAATTCTGCCATGTGTAAGTGGGATCTCCACCTACATGCCACTTAGACTTGGCTATTATCTCATCACACTTTCAAAGTCAAAAAGTCTTCAATTTAATAATCAATAAAAGACAGCCTAAGAGGACAATTGATGGTGACATCTACCCTTATGTCACTGAAGGGTTGAAGATTTTTATGTTGTAATTTGTAACAATGAAAGAGAGGATGATTCTCCACCTATAAAAGGAGCCCTCCTCTCCCTTTCAAATCAATGAGTGAGCCTCCTCAATTGAGCATTTTGTATCATTGCCATTCTATTATCTTTCAAACCCTTATTCAAACACTCTCTTTACATGTGAATATCTCATTTAGCATTAGCTCCTCATGCTTAACCCAATTTTGGACCTCTTTGATAATTCATGATAAGTGGGATAAGGAGTTATCTTGGTGGGCCTGTGACTTCTCAAGGTAGCCCTTGCCTTATTGCCGCCCTCCTTTGGAGGTACCAATGGTTTTAGCGGTGATGAGCATGTGGAAAGACTTTGGGGACCATAGGTAAATCTTTACGATTGTCCACTGAGCAATGTTAACCCTTACCCTCTAGCTTGAATCATGAAGGAGATGAGAAGCAAGAGGCTATGTGAAAATTGAGGTTTCATGCAAAGAGAGGGAAGTGCAGTTTTTGTGGTCCAATACCCAAATTTCAACCGGTAATTTGTTTTCTAAAATTGATCATATAGCTAGGAAGCTCTTTATATTCTCTTTCCACTCATATAACTAATTTCTTAATCCTTTACTTCATTGATGATCAGAATTTCTCCCAAAGTTGCTAACTTTTAGGCGCATTTTGGCAGTTTTATAGTCTTGTAGTAAAATGCTCATAACTTTTCGCTCGGTTGTCCGTTTTTGAAAGTTTTTATATGGGCGCAAAGCTCTCTTCAAGCTCTACGCACCTATGTAATCTTCTTTTACACAGCCTATATGGATTTAAAACTGTAATTCTCTGTGTATCTCTGTTTTTATAGACTTTTGGCCATTCTTTCTTCTTAATAATGATTAATTCCTCTTAATCTCTTATCAAAAGGCCAATCCCATGTGTCTTATCCTCTTGTAAGTAATTGCTATATTCTTTTGCTTTAATATGTTCCGTCCAAATCGCCCAATTCAAACGGATGAATCTTACCAACATTCCCCGTATGTTTCCGTTCACATAATCCTGAGTCGGAAGATTTTCTTTCAACAAAGAATTGCCCTCTTGTTTGGAGATGCCAGACTGGCAGAAATTCTTGCTTCTCCTAAGCCTTTCATCTTTCCTTCCATGAATTATAATCTCACCTTTGATGTGTATATCTTTATCTTAACCTAGGGAGAGAAAGGGAGGTGAGGAGGCTGTGAGGTTTCATACAAGTGTGTTTTGATTCTTAGAAGTGACCAAAGTCCAAACCCCAACTTCGTGTCACATCTTTTGGTGGAGACGGCGGGCAGGTTTTACTTAGAATTATTCTATTTTAACCTCAAGGTCCCGCATGATTAAAGGAAAGTTATTTTGAAACAAGTAAATTTCCCTTGTTGCTACTCATCGTTTGGGGCAAGATATTCAACATTCCGGTGTTCCAAGGATCGGAAGGAGAAGACCCGGGGAGTTATCTCCGAGAGTTTAAACGAGCATGCCGCTTGACGGGTTGGTCTATGAAGGAGAGGGTAGAAATACTTCCAAATTTCTTGGAGAGTGTGGCCTTAACTTGGCACGAGGCTTTGCCAGAGGAGTCCAAGAATGATTGGGAGAGGTTGACCAAAGCAATGAAGGAGAGATTTGGGACAGTGGAGTCACCAAATGCTTTACTATTGCAAATGGATCAAATTTTCCAAAAGAAAGGAGAGTCAGTTTCTGCCTTTTCAATGAGGTATGAAGCCTTATTCATCAAATATCAACAAGCTGCTTTACATGTTGTTACTTCTTTTTCTTCACCTTCTATGGAGATTCAAAGAGTTCTTTAGCAATGGAGCACCTTAAGATAAGCAAGTTTATTAGGGCTTTGTCGCATGGAAAAGTTCTTAGCAAAGATCCCACTAATTTTAAAGAGGCTCTTCGTATTGCTTTGAAGAAGGAGGTCACTCTTCATATTGAGTCCACATTCCAATCTGCTCCGAGTGTGCCAACCCCACCACGAGTAGAGATAGCCTCAACATCTCAGGTACAAGCTCCATCCTTGGATCATAACATTGCACAACTTATGGCAGAATTTGCTGATTTGAAGTTACACTTAGTCAATGCAAGGCCACCTAGGGTTCCACGAGCTGAGGATAAACCTAGGGATAGAAGTAGTGTCACATGCTATGAATGTCAAGAGAAGGGGCACTATCGCACGGAGTGTCCAGAATTGAGGAGAAGAGAGGATAAAAGTTTAGCACTTTTAGAGGAAACATGCTCAGAAGAAGAAGAGGAAACATTGATGCCATTAATGGCAAAAAGGGGTCGTAAAACTAGGAGTCAGGAAGAAGAAGAACAAGAAGATAAATCTGAAGAAGAGGAGAAAAATAAGAAGAAGAAGAAGTCATCTACTAGGAGAAAAATTGGACAATCTGACTTTCCTTTTGGACAAGGATCTCTTAGTTATGACCTCTTAATAGATCTTAGGGAGAAAACAGCACAAATCACATTTGGGCAGCTTTTGGCACTCTCTCCCAAAGCTCAGAAAGGAATGGGGTAAGCTGGCTAGCACAAGGGAATCTAAGAAAAAGAAGAAGAGGGATAATGGGACTCCTATGGCTCAAAAGGTGGATATTGATGTAGGAGATGATGTGCCTGTGATTGATGTCATCATTGAGGAACAAACAATTTCTAATGCATACATTGATGGAGGTGCATCAATCAATGTCATGAGTGAAAAAACACTGAAAGATGCTAATTTAAAGTTGTCTTCTACCAACTCTCCCTATCGCATCAAACTTGCTGATAATACTAGGGTGAAAACCTTAGGAATTGTCAGAAATTTGGGAGTGGATGTATGTGGTATTTCTGTGCCTACAACTTTTCAGGTCATTCCTACAAAGCCTGATGCTAGGGCTTACCCATTGATATTGGGTAGGCCATGGCTTCGCCAAGTGAAGGCAATTCAAAACTGGGAGACAGGTGATCTTATTCTACAAGGTGAGAATAAGAAGGTCCACTATAACATCAAGAGTCGTCGCAAGAAAGTGGTAAGAGGTGAACCTTCAACTTCCGAAAGTTCAGAGTCAGAGTCATCCGATGAAGAGGAGACAAGTGGTAGCTCTGAGGATTCCATCTCAGAAGGGGAGGTGGAGGGAGTTGCGTTTGGTCTTTCCCTGGGAAGGGATCGAGGGGATGCTGAAGACAATGGAGCCTTGGAAGGGGAAGCTTCTTCAACCATGTGCAAGAAAGGAGATGCGGACCTCACTAGTCTTCACCAACAAAATGAACTTCTTCTTGATGAGTCCATAGCAAGTACTGAAAGGGAGAATTACTTAAAAATGTTGGATGGATTTCCTAACCTTTTTGCAAATAGCTACTCACAAGTACGCCAAGTTACCCTAGTAGAGCACAAGATTGATCTCAAGCCCCAAAGTAAGCCAGTGGTACAGCGGCTAAGGCGTTTGGGAGTAGTGCAAGCAGAGGTGCTTAAGAAGGAGGTAACTAATTTGCTTGAAGCTGGATTTATTTTTCCAGTAGAGAATTCAGAGTGGATTTTCCCAGTTGTAGTCACTCCCAAAAAGGGTGGAAAATGACGTGTGTGTGTGTGTGGACTTTCGCCCTCTGAATGCATGCACAAAGATGGATTATTATCCTCTACTCTTTCAGGATGAGATTTTGGATCAAGTTGCAGGTCATGAATTGTATTCAGTGTGTGATGGATACTCTAGATACTTTCAAATCCGGATTTGTGAAGAAGATCAAAGGAAAACCTCATTTATCACCCCTTGGGGAGTGTATGCCTATAGGGTGATGTCATTTGGCTTGACCAATGCACCAGCAACTTTTCAACGCTTCATGAGTCAGGTATTTGCACCTTACTTGGGAAAGTTTATAAGGGTCTTTCTCGATGATTTTTGCATTTATTCAAGCCGTATGGATCACTTGGAAAAGTTGAGGTTGGCTTTGCAAAGTATTGATGATGCAAAAGGGTGTCTTTGTAGTTGACTAATCCCTGAGGTTAAAATTAGGTGGAAAGATAGGGAAATAGAGGATTCGACTTGGGAGTCGGTTGAGATTGTTCAACACAGTTTTCCTTCTTTTCATTGCAAGAGTGCAATGTTTTGAGAGAGGGGAAGTATGTTATATGCACATTATGTGGGCATATACTAGGAGGCTAAACCACATTAGGCTTGTGAGCATGGGAGCATGGGAACAAGCTCTAGTGGAGCATGGGTTAGGACTAACCTTAAGGGTTAAGGTTAGGGTTAGGCATCCAAGGGTCACACATGGGAAATGGAGAGTCAAGAGTCACTTGAGGGCCCTCCTATATAATAGGGGCATGGGGCACACTCAAGGGAGGCTTGGAGGCTTAGGCTATGGTCTCTTGTGTAGAGGTCCATATCTACTCACCTACCATTTCACACTACAGCTACATGCTATTGGATTGGAGTTATACCTCTTGATGGTATGGGACATCAAGGTAGAGGTATGATGTATTTCATTTATAATTCATGTGTGCATCCCTTGGGCTCGGGGGTGGTTGGGTGGATGAGTTTATGCTTGATTTATGCATGTTTATGCATAACAATTTATCTAGAGAGATCTTAGGGTTTTAACAGTAATGCACTATGCATCGGGGATAATTTTTCAATGAATGTAGAAGAGACTAATGATGAGGGGGTGGACTTCTATGTTATGTGATGCACTCAAGAAAAGCAACATGTTAAAAAATCCATAAAGGATGGATGAGGTAATGTGATCTATGTGAATTCATTCATGGTGAGGGGATTTTTCTACAGAGACCGATGATGGTTGCCTATATTGTCTTTTAGAGAGTAATCCAGAGGTTGTGTTGTACTCAAATCTTCTCGGACCTATCAAGTTCAAAATGGATCTTGTGGACTCCATGAAGAAGCTATATTCTTGTGGACTCCATGAAGAAGCTATATTCTATGTCAACTGCTAACGTGTACGAGGTAGTGTACAATAGCATGCCTTTGGAAATGTAATGCATTACATGTGTTGAATGAGATGTGCTGTTAAGAGGGTAGCTATGATATGTGCCATTTGTAAAAGCTTCTGATTTCATGGCAGATGCTGAAGGGGGTTTTAGGGGTATAGTGTCAATCTTGCCCTAAAACCCCATTCAACATCTGCCATGAAATCAGAAGCTTCTATAAATGCACGCAACCTAAACTAAAACGGCACATACCCAACTAGATTGTTGGGGTATTCTGCCAATCTTGTGCATTATGAGCTTCAAGTCAAGGTGTTTATGGTATTCCAAGTCCTTGGTAATGAACACCTTGACTTGAAGCTCGAACGGCACGAGATTGGTAGCATACCCCAATGTATGTGCCATTTCAATTTGGGCTTAGACCCATGCTAAAAATGGTCCATGCCCAACTGGCCTTTGGGGGCATGTGCCATTTTTCAATGTTGGTTGCTTGGTATCCAAAATCTTTATGTGTCAAAGGATGTACTCATCTCCAGCATTCTGAGAATCCATTGTCCCCATAATGTGCTTCATTGCAAAAAGATGATTTGAACTCCCATCATTGTTACTAGTAGATGCATAATTTCCATGTTGTGGTCTTCCATTCCTGACATCATTCTGCTTTTTGTAACAATCTTTTGCCATATGTCCAAGTTTGCCACAATAGTGACATTCAATCCCATTCAAATTTTGTTGAGGACCTTGCCATCGTCCTCTACCACGAGCACCTATTCCAACTCTCCCCCTATGGGATTGAAATCCACGACCTCCACGTGATCCAAATGATGACTGTGAATTCTGAATATTCTGATTTGATTGTGGTTGACTAAACCTGTCATTCCAACCACGTCCTCCACGGCCTCGAGGGGCAAATCTTCCCCTGCCTCGAGAGCCTCTAGATGAGTAAAAAGCCTGATTCCTTACATGCTCATCATTACTGGATGAGGATGCACCACCTGTAATATTCATACCACCAAGTCCAAGCTTTAATTCTTCCACAATGAGCAATGACACAAGCTCATTAAAGTCTGGCATTCCTCCCAACCTTACTGAGATGGAAGTGTCAAAAGATTTGTATTCTTTGCCTAAACCACGCAACGTGAGGGCAACCAAATCATCATCATCCATTGGGGCATGGATTGATGACAAGGAATCTGATAACCCTTGATTTCCTAAACATACTCATGTATACTCCTATTCCTTCGTGTTACACTGTGAATCTGTTGCTTTAGTTGTATCTTCCTTGCACCAGTGTCTGTCTCATACATTCGGCACAATATATCCCATGCTTCTTTCGGTGTATCTGCATCTTGGATGTGAATAAGCAAGGCATCTGTTACACATATTGAAAAGTAATGCGACACTTTCAAAGACCGCTCTACCCATTGCTTGTGAGCCACTAACTGAGCATTATTTGGTTGAGGAGGTAGAAATGGCTCCGGGTCTTCATCCGACACGAGACTCCATAAAACTTTGCCTTTCAAAAAACTCTTCATTCGAAACTTCCACACTTGAAAGTTAGTTCTGTCAAGCTTCTCTCCAACAATTTGTATCGGACCATCTCCCATGTTTGCAAGTTAGGAGATGCACCCCTTTGATCACAATGTATGAAGTACCTGTAATGCTCCAAATCTCTCCAAATCACATCAAATGATTTCAATATATGTGCTTTTAGATCCCACAATGCTTCATCAACAATGTATACTCGATCAAGGTTGAAAACAAATGATACTTCTTCACAAAAAAAATTTGGTTTTTTTTTCTCGCCAGAGAACCAGTCAAAGATCTTGCTATAATTCCTTCAAATCTTGTTCAAATTTGATGTTTATGCATTCATTGGCTTCATAACACATTGCTCCAACATATCCTAGAAGGGTTTGATCAAATTCTTCAAGTTGAGTGAGAACCACCAAGTTTTGTAGCTCCCTGGTTTGCCTTTTTCTGCATATGTCAGGTACCACCTCTCACTAAAAGTGCTCTATCTCCTTCAAATCTGATCCAAATTCAAAACTTTTTGAATCAAAAGTTTAGCAACTCATGGGAATCTACTTGTACCAAAGGAATTAGGCCAATTTGATATAGACAAGGATTAATGCCTTGATTAGTAATGCTCTGTTTCTGGATAGAACTTCTGCAAACCTGCAAATCTCTGATAAATGACTTCAATGAGCTCCAAATACATCAAATGAGCTGCAACCAAGCTTCACAATGCTTTAGCAATGCCTTTGCTCAACTCCCCAAGCTTTGAATGGCATCAAATGGAGTAGTAATGAATGAATGGCATGAAATCTATTGAAACTGTTCAGAAATCTGCTCAGAGATGCGCCGCCTGCTCCAGAGGGCTGTAGAAGAGGGGCATTTCACAATGGAGTTGATAGGGCTCTTAGCAATGACCTAATCTATCATGGGTATGAAGGGCAAGCTCCAATTTTGTGTAATATTGCCACATTTGATCCTCCACCACGGGGATATATTCTCTGTTTTGGAAGAGTCAAAAAAACCAGAATTTTTCTTTCACAAATCTCCTGAAATACATCAATGTTTCATGCAATGGTTTGCTCCAGTGTTGCTAATACATGTGCCCTTTCATAATACATGAGAACCTCTGTGTTTCCTTTGTATTTGCCCCAATACATTTGACAAAATACATTCCTTCACAAGCTTTCCATGAAAGCTTCAAAACCAGAAATTTTCTGCTTGCTTTATGCACTTCAATCTTCACTGAACCTGCTCTTTGGCACCTGCAATCCGCTCAAGGGAGTTTTGCTACTCTTACCAGTTAGGCCAAGCTTCAGATCTGTAACCGAGGTGAGCTCCATAGCTTTCTTTTGCTCCACAGCTTCAATGGAAATCTACACAGCTTCTTCTTCTTCTTCCCTCTTCTCTCACTCACTCTCACAACACAACTAATGAGCTCTAGGCTCTGATACCATGATAAAAAACAGAAGAAGGAGGGAGCACACACAAGAGAAGCAAACCCTAATCCATATCCATCAATCATAAAGAAGGAGAGAAGCCATAATCATCATCTCTCTCACACACACAAAGGAGAACACAACATAGTGTTATGTCCACACTACAAAGTAAACCTAATGTAATGTCCACACCACACATGACCAGCTGGACGCGGTCATAAACACACCACACGATATCCATCTACCATACTGTCACTCTGTTAGCACCCTTGTGCTATCCTCCAGCTGTATACGAGCTTGACATTTCAACAGATGACACATATTGTAGTTCCCTCCTCTTAACATCTCATCTCATTAACCACCACGGGAACCTTGTGTGCTTTAGTGATGAACAAGTTGATATCTAGCCCACCACATTGTACAACTACATGCCATTCATTATTTTGCAAAACATGTGTTTTACCAACTGCAGTAAGCGCTTAATTCACTTGTACATAGTGTTCTTGGATTAATATAAAATTGGCACTTTTTTCTTACAAAAAAGCATACTGTACTTTACGTTTAAAAAAACAAGTGCACTTCAAGACCGCTTTAAAAGATTCACAAAATCAATCTCCTATATTCTAGTAATATATAGTATACAATTTAGCGGACCCAAAACTAGCTATACAAAGATGACTTTGAGTGGCTAGTCAAGAGTCCAAGAGAGAAGATGACATCAACTTTAATGAGAAGCCTTGAGAGGTGTAGGTGGAGTATGTGGAGGTCCAACAAGTGGAACTACTAGAGGCAGAGGTGGCGATGGCGATGGAGGTGCAAGTGGAGGTTCTGCAATGTTCTCTATTAATTTCACAATACTCTCAGCCCAAAAGACAAAAACATCCAATGCAGTGTACGTTGTCAGCAACGGGCACAACAAAAAACTTAAAACTACGTGTGCCAACCATGAAGAACATTTGCTTAATAGGCACTATCTACGTAAGCTATTTATCCATATATATAAAAATTGAATATAAATTTAGTCACAATTTCCTATTGATTTCTACACACCTCATCATTTAGAAGGTCAAAAATCGTATTCAGCATGATCTTGGCATTTAGGGCAACCCTCCATCCACAAGAGTGGCCATTACGTTGCCAGCGTGACTTTGGTCTTAATACATCTAATGTCGCTAAAATTGTCTAGGGTAATTGCTTCCCAGGCACTTGTAATTTTAAGTACACTCTTATAATAGAGGTCCTTTAGAATACCTAATGGACAGCCAAATGGATGAGAATATTAACCATGCGACAAAATCACTTGTTGTCTGACACAACCATGGAAGCATGCTTTGTACCTTGCAAGAAGACCCTGTTTGCCCTTCAAGGGACTAAGGTATTCATTAAGACTATGTTTCCTCACCATGGCTTTCCCAAAAACATTCTCTTTGAGACCGAGAAAGCCACTTTTGCAATCATTTTTGGGTTGCTCTATTCAAGAACTTAGGTTCTAAAATGGACTTTACATCCACTTTCCATCCATACAGCAATGGCAAGACTGAAGCTACCAACATCACTATTATGGATCTTCTTAGATCCTACACAATTGATCGACCCTCTAATTGGTATCAACATTTGCCTCTACTTTAATTTGCTTACAACAATACCCCCCATATTCGGCTACTGGTCGAGCTCCCTTTGAAATTGTCCATGGCAAGAAACTTCCCATTCATGTCTCTACCATAACTAGTGATGTTCTAGTTGGCTGACACTTTAGCGCATGACCATGCTACTATTCTAGTTGAAGTCACAGAATATATTAATTGAGCACAATTGAAATACACTGCTCAAGCCAACAACGACAACCAATGAAATTCAAAGAAAATGATCTAGTTTGGCTTCGCATAGAGAAAAGATGCTTAAAGAATATTGCCAAGCATCCTAAGATCAAGTTGGCTCCTATATTTTATGGACCGCTCACAATTATCCAACAAATCAATCAAAATGCATTCCGCTTGGGCATTCCCACTCATTGGAAGATATACAACTCATTCCACATTAGTTTATTGAGACCCTTTAAAGGCCCCACTCCTGGTAACCATGTTATTAATGACCCTCCTCTCCTCGAGGATGACTCTCAAGTTCTAGTACTTGAAAGTTGACCATGACCAAACAACCACCCGTACTGGCATTGTGTATCATCGTTACTTGGTGAAGTATAAGAATCATTCTATTAAGGAATCATAGTGGATTCCTAAAACATCGCTTACCTTGCACTACCGACACTCGATTCTAGCATTCCACTCACATTCACATTGATTCTTTTATGGACATCGATTCACTGACTGAGGCAGTGTCATAGTTCTTCCACATGTTTTGGTGCCGATTTGCCGACCGAGGTAGCACGTTGATTTAGTGCCGATTCGCCGACTGAGGCAGCACATTGATTTAGTGTCGATTTGCCGACTGAGGCAACACGTTGAATTAGTGCCAATTCGTCGTTTGAGGCAACACGTTGATTTAGTGCCAATTCGTCGACTGAGGCAGCACTATAGCATGAGGTTGGCCACCCTTACTTTTGTTTATTTCACAACAACTGAGGATAGTTGTTTTTAACCCCGCGGTATGTTATGGAAATGTGAATTGTGGAATTATTTGATATTTTAGGTGGTCTTTATGGTACACTCATTTGCCACACGGTCATGATTGGCTATGCGCGAGAGCGTGGAGTAGTGGTCGCATCGTGATGGGCGGATAAGAGAGATTTAACGTGTCTTGTGTTTTTGGTGAGCATATAAGTGCACGGAGAAGCGTGGGTACGATGGATTTTGGTTGGTGCGCGATCGTCGGGTTTTGGTGTGCGGTGATAGTCACCCACCATAGTTTCATTTAATTAAATTTCTACAATTTGAATGTAAATAGCCAAGCTTGGAGACCAAGTTACTTTTTGATATTAATAGCCCAAAGTGGAATGTATCAAGCTATCTTGAGCACTTGCTTTTTGCTAATATATTAATACATGCATGAGGAAGTGTGCTCACTCATGCATGGGGGAGATTTAACCCATTCTTTTGTCGTGCATATCTTGATTTTTATGCTCTTCTTGTCTATTTGCCAAGTTTATGCTATGGTGATGGAGGTTAATTCACAGCAAGATATGGTTCTCTTAAAGGCAACACTAATACCAAGTTAGCTTATCGTTACTATGTTCCATACAAGGTGTTGATGAGAGTTGGTAAAGTGGCTTATCAATTGTTACATCCCTCGACCACAAGGATTCATGATGTGTTTCATGTGTGAAGACATATGTTGGACTGGAAGTTCAAGTATATGATGAGGTACCTCAAATGAATGAGGAAGGTTTGATTAAGTATGTACTAGAATCAAAGAGAAAGTTTACAACCGTTCACTTATCATTGGTAGAATACCTTATTAAATGGAAGAAATTACTCCAAGAAGAAGCTTCATGGGAGCCCGCCTCAATGTTGGAAGGTTATGAAGGGTTGTTGGATGCATTTGATAGGGTGAATAGTGAATAAAAGCAGTGAATATGCTTGCTGGAATTTTTTGGATTCACTGTTTTGGAAGCTTCATTCATGTTGGAATTGGATGGTCCATAGTTAAGAGCTTCATGTGGGCCATGCACTACGATGGGCACGACTGCTTTGAGAGTATTACATGTAGTTTACACCTATATGGAGATGATCTGCTCTCATGAATGGTGGTGCACATGACTAGCCATATATCCATAGGTGAGTCAATGATTCATTGATCATATGGTATTGAGGATGAAACCTATTGGGTGGGGATGGTTTGTAATGTGGTTGAGGACAATGGGGTCCCTATGGGTCCATGGTTATGAGCTCATATGTATATACTAGCACTAGGAGTTGGGCCAGGCTCATAGGTTTGGGCATGGGCACTAGTAAGTGTGTGAAATGGTCAGCCACTATATAAGTGAACTTGTAAGCCCTAATCACAATTAACTCTTAGATAATCATTTTATTGATCAACTTCTTACTCAGTGCAAGCTTTCATGGTGATGATTCCCTTCATGAGTCTTCATGGTGATGACTCCCTTCACGAGTCTTCATGGTGATGATTCCCTTTCCGAGCCTTCATGTGTATACTCCATGTTAATAAGTATAACCCCCTCTCTTTCATTCTCCCTTTTTTACTGCAAGTGTGGTTAAAAGCTATTCATAACAATGTTCTTCGGGTATTAGAACCACCTTTTATATAATAACTTTCAAAGTAGTGCATGAGAACTTGGGACCTTGTAGCTATGATTTTTGTTTTTTTGGTGTGAATGATGGCTTGGGACCTTGATTTAGGGGATTTATACACCATCCTCTTACTACTCAAGGAGGAAAACAACATGATGAAGTGAGAGATGAATAGATTTATGTTTTTGGTGTGGATGATGCCTTTGGAACTTTGATTAGTGGATTTATACACCATTCCTTTACCCAAGGAGGAAAACAATAACATGAAATGAGTGATGGATCATAATCTCACTTTACACACATCGTGCATGAAATCTCGTGTTGTAATCCAAGTAAAGTGTCGACTCTAGGGCATGCTCACAACAAAAACACTGTAGGGCAATGTTGCCTGAAAATAAATTGAGCTGGCAAGAAACAACCGATCAATTGTAAGCATTCAGAATTTCTCAAGTCTTTTCAATCCTATCAGCTTAATTGATCACACCTGCATGCAACACACATATCGGATCCAATAAATTTCCTTCAACTATTCCCATCAAATCAACCATTCTCATCACTTCATGCTGTGTGTGTGCGTGTGTTGGTGTGTAAAGATGAAAGCTTCGGAACTTCGGAGTGTGTGAAAGTAGCTTAGGCAACATGTGTTGTTGGGTGGGGGAGTGGTGTGTATGGTTTTTGGTGTGAACATGAGCCCGGAAGCTAAACTATGGGGCCAATGTCCGAGAAATTACTTCTACATATTACCAAAAAGCAGCTTTACATCTTATTATTGGTCCAAAAAAAAGGAAAAAGAAAAAAAAAACTTCTCAGAAGGCTTTCTTAAAAATAAATTGAAAAAGTTATTGAAACTAGGCTAAGTTGAACGAGAAATTATATTGACCTATCGTTTCCGAGAAATTATTATATTGGGCGTGTGCCCTAAGGCAAGCCTCCGGTGAAAAATATTTAAAGAGTGTCCACTTTTCAAAGATCAAACGTCATTCCTTGAATCTCCCGAAGGGGCCTCCATTTAAAATATAAGCAGTGCGGGATACTTTCGAGCGAGACTGATAAATCGGCTTCTGTATTTCTAGGGTTTGGTGAAGAAATCTTGACACTAATTCTGAAGAAGTATGCTGCAGAATCTGCCTCGTCTGCCTGCAGCAAGCCACGGTTCTCTGCATTTCTAGGGTTTCCAGAACATCATCTTGCAGGTTGCATATCATTTCTAGGGTTTTCTACTACCTCTTCTTTCCCACGGTTTCAAGCTGCATATTGTCCTCTTTTTTTCCTGGGGTTTCAGAAGATTCCGGCTGATATCTGGGGTTTTAAAATTTAGTAAAGCATCTGCCACTTGCTTTTTCCTGGATTTCAGAACTCCCTGCAGATCACTTTGATTTTCTAGGGTCCAGGGATTACGTCTGCCTGTGCATTTCTAGGGTTTCAGATAATGATGGTTCTCTTCTTGGCATTTCTAGGCTTGTAGAAGAAGGTCTTTCGAGTTGCAATTTGAAGTGTCGCTATTTCTGAGTAAGCTTTTGCAAGGTGCAGGCCTTGGTCTTTGTATTTCGACGGTTTTCCCAAGGCCCTATAATTTAGGGAAGATTTTGGAAATTCAAGCTCGCTTGCCGTTCCAGAAGAGCCTTTTTGGCTTCTTGTTTCTGAAGAAGATCCTTCAAGCTGCAGGGGTTTGAACCTTTGGCAAGATGCAGGGTGACGACTGCCTTGCTCCAGGGTTTTAGTGCTGAAGCGAGTAAGTTGTATAAGCCGGATGTCTTCTGTTGCTTTTGTCTTTTTACAGATTTGGGAGATCAAGCACAGTTAAGTTTATTCTGCTAGGGTTTCAGATGTGTGGACGAAAGTAATACAAGCTGCTGATTGAAGCTATCGTTGCTTTTGCTTTTCTAGGGTTTCAGGTTCTGTTCAGAACATTGTCAGGGTTGCTAAAATCTGGTGAAGAAGTTGCAGCGAATCTGCTTTGCTGTTGTACCCTTTGTATTTTTATAAATAGCAGATGTGGAGGGACATGAGAAACCTTCCAGGCAGTCTCCAGACCTCTGGTACACCCGAGCTCGATTCTACAACCGTTGTTTCTGATGTCTGCAGTATCATTCCGGGGCTCCCCAATGACTTGGCCCACCTTTGCTTGGCCTTTGTGCCACTCTGTCACCATGGTAGACTGAAGGTTGTCTGCAAGACTTGGCACACTGCATTATCATCCAAATTTGTGCTCGACATTCGCAGCCAGTGGAAGAAGACCGAGGAATTTCTGTGTGTGTTCAGGGATGACCCGTCGCTTACGTGTGGGGAGGTTTTTGATCCGAGGAGTGAGGTTTGGGCCTTGCTTCCCCGCATGCCTTGTGATCCTTCCACCTATGGGCTCTGCAACTTTCACTGTGCTGCTGCCGGCACTGGGCTTCTTGTCATCGGGGGTTCCCTCTTCGATGCTCGAAGCTTTCCTATGGACAAGCCCCTTGCCTCCTCTGCAGTTTTCAAATATGATCCTTCTTGCAGCCGTTGGGAGAGGCTCTCCAACATGAGAGTGCCCAGGGGAAGTTTTGCCTGTGGAGTTTCAGATGATTTTGTCATTGTTGCTGGAGGGGGCTCTCGGCATGCCCAATTTCCAGCAGAAGGCAACCGTGTATCAGCAGTGGAGAGATATGAAATGAAGGATGACCGATGGTATTTTGTTGAAGGGCTGAGGAGTATTAGAGCAGGGTGTGTGGGGTTTTTGTATCAGGGTGAATTTTGGGTGATCGGTGGTTATGGGAGCTCCAGAACGATTGCTGGCGTATTGCCTGCAGATGAATATTACAGAGACGGTGAGATTCTGGATCTCAAGACTGGTAGGTGGCGGTACTTGCAGCCCATGTGGGAAGAAGGAGAAAGGAGGCGGCTGGGTAAAGTGGCCGTGATAAATGTGGGAGACTCCTCAGAGACGGGAATTTTTATGCTGGATGGCTCTGCTATTTTCCGGTAATACTTTCTTCCTTCCGTTTGACAAAGGTTTTTTGTTTGCAAGCTCTCAGTTGCTAGAGTGCTTGTGTGGCCAAAATTTCCCGATCACATTGTGAGTTTCTCCCTTGGCCTCCGATAAGTTCTAGAGAATTTTTTGTTCCTAGGATTTCTTAATGTTAACAAAATTTGGTGAAGTGACAGATGTTGATGAGCTCTTTAAAGCCAAATAATCCTCCAAGCATGAGTTTTTTTGCCATTTTACAAGGTGCAAGGCACCAGGGAACATTGCATTAAACTTCTGTATAAATTCAGTTGAATTCTGCACACTAACAGCTGCCGTCACAGTCATATCTGAGCAATACTTACACAAGTACATAGGCCTCTAGGTCTTGAGGTCATGGGTGCATTGAGCATGAGGAGTGGGATGCCTTGGGACTCCCATAAATAGCACATGCTTGGGCATAAAAAGAAAACAAAAAAAGGTAGTTGATGGGAAAAAGAAAAAATTTCTCTTACTTTTGGTGAATCTCCTGAAAACTAAGTGGTGTAAGGTTGTAATTAATAGATCTACCAATTTGCTGCATAAATGGAAATTTTGAGGCGGCTGAACCGGAAAACACCACATTAGCAAGGGGATGCAAAATAAGGGGAGGGGGAGAGGAGAAGGGAGAGAAGAAACATATGGAGATGTAAGAAATTAGGAGAGTATATGATGGGAGAGTGGGGTAAGGAGATTGGTGAAGAGAAAGAACAAACGAGAAAGCTAATATTGGCATGAAATGGGGGATGGGCAAGCATTGTCAAGAAACGACTCAAATGGCAAGGGGAAGATGGCTGAAACAGCTGAAACGTGCCATGTTGGAAATGGAAACGGGCAAAATGTGTTTCAGATTTTTCAAAACGGTTGAAATGGCCCAAAAACGTAGCGGCCGTTTCTTGTAACTATGATTTGTTGTAATTTATATACTTTTACATCCCCTCCCAACTTCAAAGACACCTGTTTGAGAGCAGCAAGGTCTTGCATAGCCATTGAATTTTTGTTGTGAAATTGCTCCACAATTCTTTAGTACTTTTACTTGTTTTTCTATATTGCTTGTTGTAAGGCCTCCAAACAACTAGGCCTAAAAGTCCCCCTGTGAACTCCATCCCAAAATCTACCCTAAACACAGCTGAAAACACAGTTAGTCCTAAACCGAATCATGAGGTAGCAGGCAAGTTCACCTCCCAACACTAGGGCTTCCACAATCCCATAGGCCCATGTCTAACTCCGGCATCCCATACCACCGAAGCCTGGTGAAAGTCTTCGACATGCCAACCTATGCACTCGCCATGTGCTCGGCATGAGCTTTTTGCTCTCCTGGTCCAAGCTAGACCTTCAGTGGTGCATTCCCACAACTTTGTCTCATAATAACCCAAGCTCTTATACATTGATAACTATGCCATAAGTAGCTAACTTGCTATAAACGGCCATTAAGCAGTTCATCTACAATAATAACTTTGGGCTCGTCTGCTGTAGCTTTATGTCCATGATGATGTGAGGAAGGATCACGAGTTCTCTCGCGGACGGATCTTACACTCCCAGAATGATTTCTATGCTCAATCCATGAGGATAATCGGGGAACATAACGGGAATCTGTCACTCTTGTCTCTCATCATCTGCAACACTTGCATGAGCATGCCTGTAGGGTTGCCTCGTGAATACCCACTTACCTTTCTCATCAAAAGCCACATCACCCTTACTCTTCGAGTATGCAACTGCCAGTTCACAGGGCCGATAGCCTCAAACATAGGCCGAGCAACGGTGCTATGGTTTTTGCAGCCATCACTATCTGTACATCTGGATCATCCATGAGACCATAGAGCTCTTCAAGCTCCCTCATCATGGCATCTTTGTCAGCATGTTCCCCTGCATGCTCAGATTCCTAACGGCCTTTCTCATTAGTGTCTTCAACACTCTGTGGCGAGTGGCTAGTCATGATGCTAAAATCAAGCTACAGGTAAGAAAAATTCCATGCCTTGAAATGTTTTTCCCAAAAGGGAAGCCAAGCTCTGACACCAATGTAATGAAAGGCAGTGTGATACACAGAATTCAACTAAGGTAAACTATAGTTAATCATAAACCATGTCATAATTCAGCCAAGAGGATTCTTCCAGATCGCATTACCAACGGTCAGCCTGCCACTGGGTCATACAAGCTAAAAGCCCTGCCTGTGCACAAGCCCAAATCTTGGAGAAACTTCAGGTCTCAAAAGTAAGCAACTTTTCACGACTGAACTACAAATAGCATGTATCGTGTAGATAGAGCACTGTCAAGTATCTTGATGACTGAAGACACCCTGAAAATGGATTGGCCAGCCCTGTAGAGCCCTCCAAGATGTCAAAAACAGCCTGCTATCCACTGTTTACAGCTCTATACAGTCACGGGCTATTTGCAGGAAGTACTGCACATGGTACTTGAGGAGAATTGAAGTTACAAGGAGTGAGTATGGTATCGACTTGAGTAGTTTGTGAGAAGTGTTTCCATATTATTTATCTGAAATCTGGGACTCTGAGAGTGATGTGAACCGTCTCTTCTTGCTGCACATTTGGTCTGTCGCTTTTCCCTTTCTCTGCTGTCTATGGATGCTCGCTCTGCTCCCAACCTGTCATTGTTATAGGTCACAAGCATGCACTTAATTAAGGGTGTTTCC
Organism: Cibotium barometz; assembly: GCF_041138505.1. Taxonomy (NCBI): domain Eukaryota; kingdom Viridiplantae; phylum Streptophyta; class Polypodiopsida; order Cyatheales; family Cibotiaceae; genus Cibotium; species Cibotium barometz. Next base: position 52,034,907 of record NC_141048.1, on the reverse strand, counting down.
CTTTGTGAACTAAGATAGTGCTCAGAATTGTGGGCACGTTTGTAAATAGTAACCCTAATCTTGCTGTTTTCCAGTAGTTGCATTTTTTTCTTGGGGATGATGCATGTGACATGCCCTCTTGCTTATCTTGAGACAGAGGGGAGGTGCCTTGGTGTTCTCTTTTGCATCTTCATCAACTTGAAATAAGATTGCAACTGATACATAGACAAGTTAAGTTCTTGCCTAAAAATCTGGTGAAGGCCACCATGCCAGGTGCTTCAGAATGAGCTAGTCTGTTGGCCAGAATGGGTTGTCCTGCTGCGGCCACTCCTCTTTAGAACAATGTTCCCTACCATTTGCTCTCTATTGCTCCACCAACACATGGTAGTAACAATCTGCAAGAAAGCATGTAGGACAAGAGAACACTACACAAGGTATGTGATCTTGTAATCCGGTTCCTCCCTCTTGCTACTTGCTTCCATATATAAGCATAAAAGCTTACCAAAAGCAAGTACAGTCCATGACAGTGGAGGTCTTCGTGATGGAAGTCCTTGGAGTGTTGAGATCTTTGATTTGTCGCCTTTCTTCGCGACAAAAGTCTTCAAGAGGATGAAGGGAACCTTGGGAAAGCTTCCCCTATGGTTCAACTTGAGAAAGGAGAGCTAAAATTAGGGTTTTCAGCAAAAGACCAGAAATTACAGCAATAAAGAGAGCTGTTTTGCTGAATTTCAGTCATTGGGAGTGTGTAGGAGAGTGATTAGCATCCGGAAACACTCTAGGAAGCTTGAAAGTCACCTTAGCAAGCTTGGAAATGGAGTTGGGAAGGAGAATGTGCAGAAAATGCAGCCCAACAGCCCTCATGAAGGAGGCGCCAAACTCTAGAAAGAGGAAGAGGAGTGAGGTGGTGAGTTGTCCAGTGTAGGTGGCAGGCAGGTGCTTTGTGGAGCAAGCTAGAGTGGACACATGGTTGCTTACTCCCTTTGTACAAAGGGGATAAGGTTTGGGCGGTGGACATTGGGTTATGTCCACCTCAAGACATCAGTGTGTGTGAACACTGGGTTGGTCATAATTTATAAGTGAGTTTTGGTCGCCCAAAACTTAATGAAGTGTGTACACACTCATTTATAAATTAGTACTAACTCCTAAGGCCAAGTTTATGACCAATACTTACCACCTGTCACATGCCACATAACCATGTCAGCTGAGAGTTTCACACGCACGGTTTGCGGGCGGGCGTCCCCTTACCCGGAACTACACATTGGTCAAGCAAAGCATGAAAACAGCATGCAATTTCAATTGCAAGCAAGCACATAAAGATGCTATGCAATGCAGCATTGGTATGGACAATCCCCGTTCATGAGACTATACCAAAATAGACGTGCTCCAGGCAACTACACGAGGTACCAGACCCAATGGAACACCAATCCACCAAGCATTTCCGGGCATGTACACGGAGGCACAAGTCCCAACGGAAAGCCAAGTCTACAGTATCACATGAGTGGCATCAATCCCCAGCATAAACAACTGCCATGGACACCAGTCCAATGTACATACACGATAAGAAAGCACGGGTGGACCAATTGGGTGGCCAAATGGTGACATCCCCCCACGGCTTCCAAATAGTTGTCCGCAACAACTGAAAAGCATCCAAATATGTCTGAAGCAGATGCGGGCAATCTTTGAAGAACTCTTCATCTACCCATTTAGCATCAATGGGAAGATAGTTCCTAAACTTCACAAGCTAACGCCTCACAACTTTGCCTGCAGCAAGCTTGCGTTTCTTGTGATACACAATCTGCTCTGGCTGCAAGATCTCCTCAAGCTCATCTACTTCTGGTGGATCCTCAATGACCATTTCACTGGGCTCCGGCCCTACATACTTGCGAAGGAGACTCACATGAAAAGCATTGTGTATGTGCCAATGACTAGGTAATGCCAATCTGAAAGCCATTTCATTGATCTTCTTGATCACTCGAAAAGGCCCATAGTACTTGGTTGCAAGCTTAGGATATGCACCCTCTTTGCTAGGCCTCTTTGCAAGACTTGCTTTCTCAAATTTCAGCAATACCCAATCATTCTCTTTAACATCCAATTGCCTTCTATGCTTGTCGCAGCCTTTTTATGCTTGTCTTGTGACCTTGCAATGGCTGTCCGCACCTGAGCAAAAGCAATATCCAAGTCTCTTACATACTCATCAGCTGCAAATACCTCATACTTTGTGCGAAGGATGGGTATCAAAACCACCTTACCATAAATAATCTCAAACGGGGCCTTTCCCGTAGATGCATGCACCGTGTTGCTGTATGCAAATTCCACAAGCGGTAAATGCTTCTCCCAAGAAGACTTTTGATCCGCCACATAACATTTCAAGAGATCCAACACGGTTGAATTTGTAGCCTAACTTTGCCCATCCGTTTGAGGGTGATAAGCTGATGAGAAGTTCAATTTAGTGCCCATATTATCAAATAAGGCTTGCCAAAAGAGACTGGTAGTCTTGGGATCTCTATCCCCCACAATGGACTTCGGCATTCCATGATGTTTGAACTCTTCTGCAAGATATATTTTAACAATATGCTCAGCTTTGATGGTCTTTTTGACCGGCAAGAAATGAGCTTGCTTGCTAAACCTGTCCACAATTGTCCAAATTGCATCATTACCTTGTTGGGTACGTGGCAAGTCCATAATGAAATCCATTGTAATACTTTCCCATGGTTGTGTGGGAATAGGCAATGGCTGAAGCAAACCTAGTGCCTTTTGCCTATCAAATTCGACTTTTTGACAAGTGATACATACACGTACATGTGTCTCTATGTCCTTTTGCATACCTGGCCAAAAGAAATACCGTTCAATCATGTGCGTAGTAGGCATTATGCCTCTATGACCAGCATATGGAGGAGCATGGCACTCATCCAAAACCTTTTGCCTCATGTCAGACAAATCACATAGGCAATTATCTTTCATGAGATAACCCTCTTTGATCACATATGAGGCATGCGCATGACCAGCCATCAAATCAGCCCAAATAGTGGTAAAATCAGCATCTGTATGATACAAATCACGGATGGTAGACAAGTCTCCATGAGAGGCAACCGAGATAGCTGCTACATACGGCTTTCGTGACAATGCATCGGCCACTACATTCTTCTTTTCCGGGGTGTGCAAGATCTAAAAATGAAACATAGAGAGAAAATTGCCCATTCTCATATGCTTCTCTGACAATTTAGTTTGAGTAAGAAAATACCTCAAACTCTGGTGATCTGTCTTCACAGTGAAATCAGCCCCAAGAAGGTAATGTTTCCATATAGTAAGTGCATGAATTACAGCCAAGAGCTCTTTCTCATAAATGCTAAGAGATAGCTGTGCATCATGCAATCTACGACTCTCATAAGCCACGGCAAGTCGTTCTTGATTAAGGACAGCTCGTATGCAATTTTCAGACGCATCACATTCCACACAAAAAGACTTTTGCAAATCCGAAATGATCAACACTGGACCATGAGTAGTTGTATCTTTCAATTTGAGGAATGCATCTCTCTCTACATTAGTCCATTTGAACACGGCCTTCTTCTTTGTCAAATCATGTAAAGGAGAAGCAATCCATGCAAAGTGCTGAATGAACCTGCGGTAGTAAGAGCATAATCCAAGAAAACTACGGATCTCATGCACCGAACTCAATTCGGGCCAATTCAGAATTGCATCAATCTTTGCAGCACTCCATCTTTGGACACAATATGCCCAAGATAATGTATCTCTGACAAGAACTCACTGTTCTTTGCATTTATGAAGAGTTTATGCTTACGGAGCTCTTCAAAAACAATAGCCAAATGAGCTTTATGCTCTTCTTTGGTCTTCGAGAAGACTAGGATGTCATCAAAGAAGACACCTGTAAATTTCCTGTAACCACGGAATATGCGATCCATCATTCTATTGAATGTAGCCGGGGCATTTGTAAGACCAAAAGGCATAACAAGATACTCATAAAGCCCAAATGCTGTCCTGAAAGCAGACTTGCGTACATTCTCAGACACTACACACACTTGATGATACCCACTCTTGAGATCAATTCGGCTAAAGCATGCCGATCCAACTTGTCAAGGATGTCGTCTATGCGTGGAATCGAAAGCCAATTCTTGATGGTAAGCTTATTCAAAGCTCTATAATCCACACATACGAAAGGATCCATCCTTCTTTTGAACCAAGGGGACGGGTGAACAATATGGGGAAGAGCTTGACTGAACCAAACCCTTCTCAAGAAGCTCATTCACTTGCTTCATGATCTCCTCTTTTTGGGATGCACTTACACGATAGGTTGGCCTATTAGGTGGTGAGCTACCCGGCACAAGATCAATGCGATGATCTTCCGGTCGTACAGGTGCTAACTCATCAGCAAAACAATCATTGTGCTCTTGCAAAAATATCAGCCTATCATTACAAAGAGTGTTTACATGTACATTATTTTCCTCAACATGATCTCGTACAAAAATCAAGTATGCAAAAACACTCTTTTTCATTACTTTCTTAATTTGTACATGAGATACAAGGGGAATGGTATCACCCTCTTCACCAGCATCAATTACATGTTCTCGGCCTTTATGCATGAAGGTGATCCTGTTGGTCTTGTAAGCCTTGCACAGATCAATACGTGTATACCAAGGCTTTCCAAGCAATACATCACAACCATTTAAAGGCGCCACAAGAAAATCCTCATGATCCACATAGCCTTGAATGTGTATGCGCAACTTGCCAAAAATAGGCATGACCTGCACTTCTCTACCAACAAAGGCAGCCCCTGCTTCAATTTGAGGACCCATGTCCTCCACTCAATACCCAAAGCAGCTGCCATCTGTGTGGATATGAAATTTTCAGATGCACAATCATCAAACATGAACAAAGCGGGCTGATCTTTGAGCTGTCCCCAAGCTTTACATACAACCCTATCTTTGCTATCATGTGAAGTGTTGCCCTGCACATCCGGAACCATATGCACATTAGGCTTTGATGCATTTGCATTATCACGCTTCTTCTTGTTTGGGCATGCCTTTGCAATATGCTCGGTGCTACCATAAGTAAAGCATTTCCCCTCACTCATATATTGCTTTTTCTGTTCCGGAGTGAGACCATAGTCTCTCAGTTTGAAGGGACGCTTCTTGGTAGTGTTATTTTGAGCCTTTGGACCATTTTTATCTTGGTTTTGGTCCTTTTTAGGTGGTTGTTCATTATTTTGCAGGTTTTGGACAGCCCTCTCTTTGCCTTGAAATGAGGGTTTAGCCTTATTGGATCGACTCAATTTGAGTTCCAATTGCTCGGTGGCGGTGGCGGCTGCGATTAATTGGTGTAAGATATGACCAGGATACATTTGTAGTCTCGCTTTGTACACGGGTTGCAATCCCGATTGAAACCTTCTCTTCCTTTCCGCCTCGGTGACATGCATAAATGGAGACACCTCCAAAAGCACTTTCCAAAACTTTTGTACATATGCATTTACCGATTCCCCCTCATTTTGCTTTACCCAATCCCACTTCATTGTTATCTCATTCAATGCATTGGGAGGCAAGAATTGAGCATAGAACCTCTCCTTGAACTCTTCCCATGATCTAACAGGATTCGGTGAGAGCTTCTCCGTGAGCCACCTGGGCAGTAGTGCCTTTCATGAACATGCTTACATGCCGGATCATGGATTTCTGAGTGAATCATCACTGAAAGCAATATCAAACTGGGCAATAAAAGCAAGTGCCTTTGATGTATCATATTCTCCATGATATGTGTCAAACTTGACAGATTTGTCTCCGGCTTTGAAGTCACGAGACTTTGATGCATGTGTGTGCATCTCAACATGTTTTCCCCCATGTTTGTCCATTTTGGACAGCCCCTGTGACTGGCATCATTTTTGGACCAAAAGGTGATGTATAAGGCATAGATACATGTGCCCTGTAAGCATGAGGCATGGCTGGCCCCTCAACATGCATTGATACATTTTCAGCCATAACTTCTCCCTCACGAGCACACTTGAAGGCATGAGTGGCATGAGAGATACGCGGAATACCTGCACCAACAGAAAATTGCAGCCCATGTTCCATGTGTTGTGCATGCACATTTTCAGCCGGCAATGGCATTTGACATACATTTTGACTACTGCCATAAACATTGTATCCTTCATGGGCTACATAAGGTACTCCTGCATGGCGTGAAGTCACTAATTGTTCCTCTCCCATAGCATGGAGATTCATCCTCTTAGACATAAGTTCTTGTTTGGGCACTTGTGGGGATTCCAAGACATGTGGGATGGTTGCCTTTTCTACATAGGCATCCTCGGTACGAGCCAAGTATGCACGTGCTGCATCCCTCGGTTGCATGTGCAACTCTTGAGCAATCATTGCCATTGCATGATCCATATAAGATTCAGCTTTCTTGGCCTTCAAATGGTCATGTACCAATGAATCCTCGCGGCGATAGAGATTCAATTCTTCTTGTTGTGCGTGGAGAAGAGCCTGCATACGAGTAAGTTTAGCCCTCAAGACTATGGACTCTTCTTCTTGCATCTTCTCTTTGCCACGGGACGGCTGTCCCACATATTCAGGTTCCCTATTGTGCACCACATGAGTTTGCTCATCCTGTAAAGCATTGGAAGTATGCATTTCATTGTCCCTGCCTCTTGTGTTAGCATCTCCAACATTCATTGTATGGCTGTCCATAATGTTCTAAGTGTAGAGATAGCTAGTGTTCATGGTGATCGTCTCTCACGATAGAAGTGAAAGAGAACCGTATGCTCTGATACCAATGTAACTTGGTAGAACACAATGTAACTTGGTAGAACCGTATGCTCTGATACCAATGTAACTTGGTAGAACACAATGCTAATCAATACACTTAAATACACTAAGATTTGATGGACACTTGCTCAAATACAAGAAGTAAATTGCTGAATTGACATCATACTTACTGAAATTAGGTTGACTTCGAATGACGGTAGTTGATGCTGCGGACTGCTGGCTGGTGGCACCTGAGGCTGGGGATGCTGAAGAAAGGTGCTGGTATCTAAGATGGATGGCCTCCTTTTCCCTTTGGTGCTCGAGTAACATACGTTCTCGATCGAGCTCTCGTTGGTGCTTCCGAGCGGCAAGTTCAGTCTGATGCCGGTCTTCGTCGATCTTGCGTTGGGCTTCCTCATAGTCCCGTCTTTCTGCTTTTTCTTGTTGCTTTCTAGCTTCTGCTTCTGCTTCTGCTTTTTCTTCTCTCCTTCGGGCCTTATCCTCTCTCCTTTGTTGTTCCATCTGAAAGAAGAGGGAGATGTAGTCGGGTGCTGTTGGAGGTGGAGGAGGACGTACTGCTGCTGTCTCCAAGAGTTAGAGACGCTCCATGAGCAGCTGGTTTTGAGCTCTAAGAAGAGCTATGGTGTCTGCGGTAGACGGAAGAGCAAGGTCTCCTTTGGGGGAGATGTCTTCCCGCTGATGAGTACACTCTTCTGTGGAGATGATGCTGAAGTCGGTGGTCGTGCCGGAACGCAATGAGGGAGGGATGCAAAGCTAGGGCTGAGAGAGGGGCTGTTTGGGACTGTTCTAGACTGTATATGAATGTTGTAAATGAATGAGAATGTTGCGTTTTACCTTCACCAAGTGGCTGGAGCAAAACGATGAATGGATGAATGCTGAAAACTAGATGGATGCAGAAAACGCAAGATGGACCGAAGGCTGAATGCTGAACTGCTGCGTTTTACTGATGTAGATGGTTGAATGCTCATGCGTTTTGAGGCGCCTAGGGCTGTAGGAGACAAACGTTGAAGAGGGGGCTGAAACTGCAATCGCTTATGCTCATGAGGCTGAGTATGACAAGCGCTTGATGGCTCTCTTGCTGAATATGATGAATGATTAAATGATTATGCAAAGCCTCTAGTTATATGGACAAGATGTGCCAGTCGGCTGGCTATAGTGCTGGCCGATTGCACATGTCCAAATAAAATGTCTAAATGATGTATAAAATGCTGGGAAAAATACCAGAAAAATCCTAGATAAATCTTGGATGCTATTTGAGGTTCCTGCAATGGTCTAGATGCTATGCATGAATTTTGTGCAATATGGAGGATGCTTTCTATATGCATGAATGCGTCTCTTTAAGTGGGTTAAGGGACTTAGATTGATTGACTGACTGACTGACTGACTATGGCTAAGAATGACCTACGTAGCTCATGCCTGACTTATCCTGGACTGAGGATATACAATGGGGTCACGGCGTACGACAAATATCATCCTACTGGGTTCTAATAATGTACAGATGTTGCACTGCTGCTGATGAGCTAGTTTGTCACCATGCACTACACTGCAGAGTGCATGTGACATCCATAAATTATTTGAAAACACCACAAAAACTTATTCCCACAAGAGAACACTTAGTCAAGAATTGCTGTCTAAGCCTTTCTCTGTTACAACGCCAGGTCCTCCAGCAGAAGTCCACCTTTCCCTCTAAAAAACCCGGCCTCACTGCTTACACTACAACCTGCATAACATAGTTGTTACTGTTGGAAGGTTGGCGATTTTGAGCTTGTGATCTATGGCTAGAGCGTGCCTTGGATTATCCCATAAGTGGAAGCATGGGAAGTTGAAGCGCCATATATAGGGTGTGGTGGCACCTTGTTAGTCATCTCCACCGGTTGGTGTTTTGGGAGGCAGCTCACGGGGAGATGGGAGCCCGGTGGAGGGATGCTGCAGTGCCTGTTTTGGGGGTGTTCGTGGTGCTCGATGGTGATGCGTCTCTTACGTGCATTAGTCTTCATGATGTCTCGTAGTATTCGCGACAAAGAAACTCTTGTAGATGAGGATGTTCTTTCCACGGGGACCTCTCGGAAAGCCAGGTAGGTGGCAGTTGATTACTTGCAGAAGGAGGTGGATTCTCCAGGCTTTGTGGTTCCAGATTCAGAGGGGGTGGTTGACAGGTTTCAGAAGGCCTTGCGTGGTCTTCAACAAGTTTCCAAGATTTGGCTTTCCATCGTACCAGGTGTTGATCCTTGTGAGCAGTGTGATGCCTCTTTGACTCGGAAGCAGAATGGTTCATTGATTTGGTTGATGGATACCAGATTGGACGGGAGCTTCCTGATGAGGCAGTTGAGCTCATGGTTGCAGATGACTCTTTGGGAGGCAGGATTGCGTATCTTGTGGTTTCGGTAGCATGCGAAGGATCTTGGTCTCTTTTACACAGGAGGAGGATTGATGGATGGAGTCCGACTCCACGGTTGGAGTGACTCAAATTGGGGAAGAGATCCGAGGAGATCTACTTCAAGCCCAAGAGCAGTTTTATGGAGCAGTAAGAGGCAGTCATCTTTTGCCTTGTCGTCGACAGAGGCAGAGTACCGGGCTGCTTGTGATGCTGCTTGTGAGGTGGTGAGGTTGCAGAGGTTGCATATGGCAAGATTGGGCTTCCACTGGAGGAACCCACGGTCATCCAAAGGCACTTTGTTCGTGAACAGATCGTTGCTGATGACATCTTGCTAGAGTTCTGTTCGACGGAGGACAGTACCGTGGACCTCTTCACGAAGTCGCTATCTTAGGCTTTGCTCAGGCGGCACCCCAGCTCCGTGTGGTTGGTTTCACAGCGCCAGGAGCTGAGAGGGGGTGTTGTTCTCATTTTTTCTCACTCCCCGTATTTTTCCCCACATTTTTCCCATTTTTTTTGTGGCTTGGGTGGCAGCCCTGAGGTGGGCAGGATGTCCTTTTTCGTAGCCGACTGCATCAGTCTTCTTAGTGGGTGCTGGCCGACTGTATGTGGACAGGTCGTGTACCTTCTTGGTGCTGGCCGATACCCCTATGAGCTGGCCGACTGGTGTATACAGTCGTGGGCACTTCTGGACTCTTGTCGGCTGTCCTACAGTAGGCCGACTGCTGTTTAGGGGCCATATAAAATGGCCCCACAGCCCCTTGCCACATTGTGTCTTGTATTCAGGATCTTCTTTGTGTATATAGAGCAGAGTTACACGCCTCTCTCTCTCTCTCTCTCTCTCTCTCTCTCTCTCTCTCTCGTGCTGTTTTTCTGCATTGCGTTTGCTCGTGTTCCCAGATTTGGTCATCATCTCCGCTGCGTATTCTGACATGGTATCAAAGCCCGGGCATGTGTGGTCTTGGGCGGCTCAGGCGTGTGTGGTCCTGGGCGACCCCCTCGCGCCTCGGTGGCTTGCGGAGCTCGAATCGAGGAGGGTGTTGGAAGGTTGGCGATTTTGAGCTTGTGATCTATGGCTAAAAAAATAGGAGTCTTTCGAGGTGTGTACCATACCCGCCTCGTACCAAACGCCTCTTGACGCCTCTAACAACCTTGCTGCATAGTAAGGAAGTTTTCCCTTTTGGCCAGCTCTTTGGGGCTGTTTCACATGCCTGCCCTTGGGTTTCTAGTGGAGTGTGCTTGGCCACCTTTGAGCTCCCCGAGGCTACTCACTGCACATTTGGTTCATGCTGATTTTCCCCTTTCCCTGCTGTCCATGAATGCTCTGCCTGCTCTAGGCTATCAATTCTCTTAGGTCAATTGTTCTAGGGAGGTGGAAACCCATCACAGGTAGCGTGGTCTCACAAGTTGCCAACTAACTGCTAAACCCTTTGTGAGGGCAAAAGGACGAAAGGACCAGATGTATGAGAGATTAGAGCAAAACAACACAGCATGAAATGGGTGAGTGAGTGTATATATGATGGTGAGTGAAAACATGTACAAGAGGCCCTCATATGTGAGGTGACTTTGAGTGGAAGACGAGTGCAGAAGCAAAGACAATGTTGGAGCTGAAGCACGGTCGATGACAAAGGCTCTCGTCGATGTGAAGCAAAGGCACTCCGTGAGGTGGTCAGTGTCGAAGGCTCGCGTTGGTGGCTGCAAGGCACTCCGAGGTGGTGCAGGCTCTGGTGACAAGGGTGCTGCGGTACCTGAGGGGTGATGAAGAGCAGAGAGGGCTGCCGTCCCGAGTGGTGCAGGCTCTGGTGACGAGGGTGCTGCAATACCTGAGTGGTGCAGTAGAGAGGGATGCCGTCCTGAGTGGTGGAAGTGGTGCAAGCTTTTGGTGACAAGGGTGCTGCAATAACTGAGTGAGAGGTGAGGAGCAAAGAGGGCTGCAGTCCCCATGATGTAAGATAGTGAGCAGAGAGGGCTGCTGTCGCAAGGTAACATGTAGAAGAAAAACGATGATGTACTGTAGTAGAGAGTGGACTGCTGTCCCAAGGTAAACTGTAGAAGAAAAATGATGTACTCTATGTAGCAGAGAGTGGGCTACTGTCCCTATGAACTGAAGATAAAACGCTGGTGTGCACTGTGTAGCAGAGAGGGCTGCTGTCCCCATGAACTGAAGATAAAATGCTGAGGTAAAATGCTGGTGTGCTGGAGCAGAGAGCCGATGATGATAAAGCAGATGTAGTGCAGGCCCCGGCAGCCGCAACACCAGCAGATGTGGTACCTGATGTGTCTATGAAGTGGTACAAGATGCTGAATGATGAGGCAAATCTATATATATATGGTGTTGTGCTGCTGGTTGGCCCAGTAAAGGGGCAGTTGGCCAGCAGCACAAGACATAAAAACCAAAATTGATCAAATGAAATCCAAAAAAATCCCCTTTTTAGGGCTGGATAAAATGCCATTTTCACACACCCTCACCACTCATCTCTTATGTGGATATGTCAATTACCCGGAAATCGTTCTCTTGATTAAAGGAGTCTGTGCTTAATCTATTTCTCAATCATGATTCATCTCAATTTTGTTCTCCAGTTTAGAGTTGTGTAAATGATCATGTAGGTCAATCCTTTTAATGTGCAAGTGTTACTAGACCTTACGGGTCAATGGGACATTATTTTCATGGCCAGAGCATGGAGTCTCTTTTTAATCAAAATCTTTTTTTTGGGGGTTTTTTTGCAACAGTGTTTTTTCAACTTGATTAAAATTCAACACTCCTTGACAAATGTTTCATTTGGAGTTAGTGTGGTGGTAAGCTAACATGCACGTATCATGTGGTGCTCTTCAGGTAGTGTGGTAGTAAGCTAACATTTGGAGTTAGTGTGGTAGTAAGCTAACATGCACGTATCATGTGGTAGTAAGCTAACATGCACGTATCATGTGGAGTTAGTGTGGTAGTAAGCTAACATGCACGTATCATGTGGTGCTCTTCAGGTACAATGTGTCTGCCAACGTCTGGATTCAGGAGTCTGTGTTACCCCGAAAGGCACTTGCAAAGGCATCATGCAGACTGGTTGCGTTGGATGGAGAGCTTTTTGTTCTTTCAGGTGATCGAACACGAAGTTCCGTTCCCGGGAGAAAGGGTGGGCTCTTCTTTCAAGTCTATCATCCAAAAAAGAAGACTTGGAGGTTTGTGTCTACACAGCCTCGGCTAAACCATTCTTCTAGCCATCCTTGGGCTGCAGCATGTACTATACGATTGTAGGTTGGTGTCGGCTGAATCACACAACCCTTGGCAGTAATGCATACTGTCTGATTCTAAGGCCAATGGGTATGCACATATATATGTACATATGCATGTATAGTTTATATGTATATTAATTTCTATGTATGTATTTGCTATGTAGATGCCACTCCTTTCTAAATTTATATTATCATTTGAAGGTAGGAAAACATTGAAATACCAATTTTTTTTTGTTTTGGACTGGAATGAAGATCACAAAGGTAATGCTAATATACAGGGAAACAGGCTAATTATACATGCTTCTTTGAGGAACCTGTATATCGGAGATAATGTTCATGATCGTCACACATATATGGCCGGCAGGAACGGCTTATAAGAAGTTTTTTTTTTTTTTTTTGGCTTAGGGTTTGTGTCTGACGGTGTGCAGTTTTATTGGCTGCCAAAAACATGGTGTGAAACATATGGATATAATGTGTTTCCCTTGCTGCATTACTTATTTTTTATAAATGTGCTAGGTGGTTGGGCCTTGAGGGTGTGGATTAATTGAGTAGACTGTAGTAAAAGCTCAAGACTGCCTTCTTTCCATGTGGCATTCAATGGAGTTTTAGTTGCTCGGAAGAAGGTTTTGATAAGTATTTGTTAGTGAGTAGTTTTTGTAAGGTTGTAACATAAGGTTTTTGATACGAATTCATTGGTGAATAGATTCTATTTTGTTCATGGGCAAATTCAGTCACCAGTTTAAGAAAGTGTGGTGTCGTTTTCATGGACAAGTATTGTTCTGAGTCTGGACAAATATATGTGCGCACAAGTTTGTACATAAGTTCATGAATGCCAATAGTGTATGTGACACCACTAGGCATAGAAATGCTTGTGAAAAAGTGGCCAGTGATTTCATTTTCAGAGCAAATGAAGAAGCCTTTTCCTCAGAAATGCATATAGAATATCTAATATCATTGGGTTTGAGGTTGGCCAGTATTTATTAAACACCCTATTCATCCTTAGTTTAACAGTCTCAATTCTAAGCAGCTTCTTTTCTATGATTGTTCAAGCAACATTCAGGGCATTCAAATTTAGTTTTAATCATCTGTTAATTTAGGGATGGGAAATCATATTGTACATTTTGAAAGGCTGGTAGGTCCCTGAGGGTTTTTTTTGGGAAATGAAAACTAGGAAAAACCATGCAAACTAGCAGCGATAAAGAGTTGTCATTATTTTGTCTTACTGCCATTGGTGGCCAATTGTTTGAACCACCATGTCCTCAACGCAAGGAGTTCTGAATACATGGCTTATTATCCTTGGGCCAAGAATGGAAAGTGTCAAATTATTTTTTCCATGCCTATTTTATCCAAGCTCTTTGTCCTAATACCTTTAATGTAAGTCATGTCAGATTTTGTCAATTTATTTTTTCCATGACTATTTTATCCAAGCTCTTTGTCCTAATACCTTTAATGTAGGTCGTGTCAGATTTTTGGCTGCAGCAATATCCTATAGTTCATCGTTTGACCTTTTCTCAAAATTTGTGCAATGATAAGGCTTTTTGATCCTTTCGCCGTAAATGTTGAGATTTTACATTGCATCATCAGAGATTAGAAAGGGCAATGAGTCCAAACAAAGTGCCTTTATAAAGGGAATCCTTTTAAAACATATATCGAGAAAATTTTGGGCTCTCTCAAGGCCGCTTCACCTACTTACACTGCGCTCTCTCTAGCATTTTTTGGCTTCTTTACCTCATTTTTCTTGACTTTGGATTAATAAGGCACATCTAGCCAATGGATGCCAATATCAACTTAAAGAATTTAATTAATAGGAGAATCTTCAAATTTGTTAAGTTGTTGTTGATCATTCTTGCATCGTGATGTTTTCTATTGGGTCCTAATCTAGGTCTTTCTAAGAAAGTACTAGTATGAGACACGTAGGCTTAGTATTGATTTTTGGTAAGAGCTAGTGGGCCTTAATTAAGCTTGAAGGGAATCTTAGCTAGAGCTAGTGGAAAACCATTTGCTAACCAAGGATAAAAACATAGTTTTTGAAATTTGCACCCATAAAAAATTGGAACCTTCACCCATTAGTGTGGTGGTGAATTGTTTCTTTCTTTTTTTCATCTCATACTCCCTTTTCTTGTTCTTGTCTTTCTTCTCAAATAAGATTTTACTTGCATCCTCCTCCTTGAGACCCACCTCATCTCCCTCTCCATAAACATACATTAAAACAATTTCTATGAAATTCCAAATCTTTAAACCCATAAAGTAGGCTTTAAATTTGATGTCATTAGAAAAGCAATCAAATAGAAATCAAACCCTAGTAAACACCACGTACATGGCACATCTATATGAAATGCCATGAAAGGCCTTAATTGCAGTCATTAGGACTTAAAGAGACATAAAATTTGCATATAGCCCTCCTGATAGTGTTACAAACATTGGAACGTGGTAAGGCATTGGCATGCAAAATACACTTGCAAAGATGGGAGGGATAAAAATAACACACCAAAAGCATTGAATTGAAAAAGATGAGCACATCAAATGACAATTATCAGTATAGAACAAATGATTACTCAAATTGTCTACCCACATTAATTTTTTTTCTTTACATTGCATGCATCAAAGCGTTAAACCCTATTTTCGGTACGCACTTTTTAGGATCCAGTATCATGGAGACTCGTTATAAAATGTATTATAGGTTGTGCATGTGGCCAAGATAGGGGTGAGCAAAAACATTGACTTGAAGGTACCTTAAATAGAACCACAACCATCAAGCTGTTAAAGCTCAAAATATACTCCCTATGCAAGAGACAAAGATAAAAATATCCAGCGCACCCTCGTCCAAGTGGCTGATGCCCAAAACATAAACTTTATCCAAGCCCTTGGATATGTTAGATCTAATGCACATTATCATGAAATGTGGATAAAACTGGATCCAAGCAAATATCATGCACATTACCATAGATTCAAAACATAAGCTTAAATACATTTACACTAAACAAATCCACACAAAAGCTCGACTGTTGTGTCGGTATAGCATGGGTTCAATCTCAAGCTTTAATTGCAAGTCATAGTGGCTCTCCCACATATGGAAAAAACTCTGCAAACAATCAGTACGTTAGACAAGCTTCTCCAAATTTTTGTTTAGCATCGTTAGCAATAGAACTCTCTCGTCTTCTCATGTAAACCAAGCAAGCACCATAGCATATCGAGTCACGAAATCCAAATGCAGTTCAACAGCACTTAAACTTTGTGGAGAGATCACAGAGATTTCTCCCACCACTCTACATATAGAAGCTGACAATTAAGTGCAAGCAAATTAAATACAGAGAGAGTGGAACAATTTTCCAAGTCCAGCAGGGGACCATAATTCCTTGCTTTCAAAAGTAATATGGTAAACCTGAAAGAAAGTGGAAGGACTCTTCAGCACCTGAAATTTTAGCGAAGTTGACTTGGAGGAGTTAAGGAAAAGGGTCAGTGGCTGCTCAGTCCCCAGCCTTAATTGCAATTACCTACAACGCAAGAAGCTGATCCATAGACCATGCCATAAGTGGTGGTAGATGCAGCCCACCAAAACACATCAGCTGGGAGCTGTGCTCAGGCAAGCATGGCAAACCTCCTCTCCCTCACATTTTTGCCGAGAGAGCTCCACGCGAGCCAACAGTGCTGTCCTTACAGATGTGCGCACAGACTAAGAAAAACCCTTAATTGCCACCATACTTCCCCCTCCAAAACACTTCTCCCCACAGAAAAAATTAGCAAAAAATATATACTATCCATATAACCAAAAAGATTCTGGATTCGACTAGAAACATGACCACAAGACACTAAGTAGGAAGAGGATTTGCATTCAGTATAGATGTGGTACACCTCACCTACCTCTACCATGCACATGGTTGTTGTATGGCAAGCAGCCAGCCTATGGGCAGCAAGGGCAGCAAGCAATGGAACCTGGGCAACAAAAGCAGGGCAAGAAGTGCCAGAAAGGCCACGCATGTGAAGGCAGCCAGTCATAGAAGCAGTTGGCTAGCACTTGAGCAGTTGTGGGATCACATGAAGCAGGCATGGAGCATAAAAACAGGCCGACAGCTTTATAACTGGCCGACTAGAAGCATTGGTGCATATATATACGTGGGTAGCCAAATCGTCATATTCATCTGCTTTCCTTAGTGTTAGACTTCACAGAGCGTTTCTTTGTAGGCGAAGTGCTAGCCAGAAGTGTACAGTAGGTCACAGGGCTGTGATTTGACGTCTTCATTCTCAGCCACATCTTGTACTTGAATTTCAATTGTATTACTTCTTTCTTGTACATAATAATACACAGAAGTAGTTTAGGACTCGTGTGTGTGCTGTATGTGTGATTCCGCCGCACTCTTCTCTCTCTCTCTCTCTCTCTCTCAAACCCTAGCCCATAGGCGCAAGTGTTCTTTAGTTGGTATCACAGCCTAGGGAACTGTAAATATCTTTTCTTTTCTGGCACCTAGGGTTTCCCCAATTAATCCAGGTGCAATGAAGAGAACTCAAATATTCACTTTCCCCAATCCCAAACTTGTGCACTCTTGGAATCTAGGTGCTCTACCCTATTCCAAGGACGAAGTGGTAAAACTTTCTCGAGGAAGAATTTTCACTCCTTTGGATGCACACAAGGTTGTACTAGATGAGCGTCGCTTCCAATAAGTCCGGTAGTCATCATTCTCCATTTGCATCTATGCGTAGTTGCCAGGAGAGATGCCGTTCGCATCACCGACAGTGTCCTTTGTGGAGTCCCTCTCCACCGGATTCTCCAGACAATTCCTGCTTGCCTTCACCGGCTCGACGTCGGGGCACTATTGGTTTGCTGAGTTCTTCGAGAAGTCACCAATTGGACCCATGAGATGGTTGCCACGTTGCCGCGGCAACAGGCGGGTTCAGATATTTTTCAGCTCCATTTGGTGCGTTCGGCTTTGAGAGGTGCAACTCTCTTGTGGTGGGAAGACCACCTTAGGATGACTGCCGCAACGTCGGGGGACTACCGGTTTGCCGAGTTCTTCCTCCATGCCTTGTGAGGAACAAGTTCAATTATTGAAGCTGGAAGATGGACGGAGAAAGAGTCACCAATTGGACCCACGAGATGGTTGCCAAGTTGGCAGCAACAAGTGGTTCAGATATTTTTCAACTCCATTTGGTGTGTTCGGCTTTGGGAGGTGCAGCTCTCTTATGGTGGAAAGACCACCTTAGGATGAGTGCCGCAAGGCGGTCTTGAAGCAGTTTATTCCTGTGGATTACCAACATGAATTGAAGAAACGGTGCGAGCATTTTATGTGGAAACATAGCGAATCAATAACCAACTATCTTACTCCTTTCTAGAAGCTTTTGCTCATGCTCCTAAGGACCGTTTGACGACAAAAGCAGGTTGAGTGATTAATAGATGGTTTGAAACCATATTTGCACACAAACATTCGTGCGCATCGGCCCTATGATCTTTCAGATGGGGTTCATCTTGCTACAACCCTCAAGATGCGGAGAGTTCCAAGTCTGGGACTCAACAACAAAGGCAACAAAAAGAGTAGCCAACCCAAGGCCAAGGATGGTGAGAACAAGGCAAGTGAGGGAGTCTTAGTGACTCGCCTCACCCCTGAAGTGCGTCATGCCAAGATGGCTGGTGGTGGACAATGCTTCTAGTGTGACTCCATCGAGCGCATCGTGAAGGATTGTCCCAAAACCTTTGAGCAGTAGTCCAAGGAGGAGGCTTCTTCAAAACCGGAGGAGTAGTCCGAGGAGGTGGCTTCTTCAAAACCACAGAATGAGTGTGAAGGAGATGCATGTGCGCACGTCTTAACTATTTTCATTTCTCGGGTCGAGCACACACTCAGGGTGCTTCATTGCTTCAGGCCACAAGTACAAACATAGGAAGTTTTCAGCCAGGTCTCTGAGGGAGAGTCTTCACAGTTGCCGTTTGCACTCAGTGGAGAATCTTTGCCTTCAATGGCAGTCGCTTCAGCTTGTGGGGTCGTTCAAGAGGACGCTTCGCACTTGCCATTTGCATTGGGTGGAGTATCTTCTGAAAGAAAGAGAAAACACAGGTTGTAGGCACAAGTACAAACTGTAGAAGGCTGTATACAGTTGATTATTGCTGAAAATGAGTACGAGGGAAGTCCGTAGGTGCTTACGAGCATAAGAGACTGTTGCAACAGCCAATGACCTCCAGCAAATATGCAAAAGTGAGATGAGATATGAGGAGAAGGGTGTGCACCTATATATATCTCTCATATGAGCAAGTCAGCCAGCTGCACAGCAGGCTGACAACAGTCGTGAGGCATAAATATGCCATAAATACCCTAAAAAGACTCATAAAAATGCTAGAAAAATCCTAAATGATGTCTACTAGATATGGGATCCATGGGACAAGAGAGAAGTGTGCAATCTGACAACCCATAAAGTGAGAGCAGCTTTTGCACAGACTTCTTCTGAGAAATGAAGATACAATCATCTCTATGCTAGGCCTCCAGTCCAAGAAAATAATGAAGAAGGCCAAGATCAGTCATCTCAAATGTCTCTAAAAGCTTGGACTGAACCTGTGTGACCAACTCAGTATCTGAGCCAAAAAGGATGAGGTCATCAACATACAAAACAATTACACAAATATCCCTATAAAAAAGAAGCACATAGAGATTGTTGTCTGCATATGACCTCTCAAAGCCAAGAAGGCATCAATCTTCTGATACCAAGCATAGGGTGCCTGTTTGAGACCATACAGAGTCTTCTTCAGAAGATACACGTGTCATGTCCCTGAATCACAAAACCAAGAGGCTGCTCAACATAAACCAGTGACTCATACAAAAATACAGCCGTACACAGATCTCCAAAATCATGGGCAAATACGATGGAACAACTGATCTTGTTCAATTCATTCAAATGTTTGAATAGAGATGTGAAGCCTTTGAAAATCCAAACTGCCCCACCAAGGTACATGCGTTAAACCTATACTTAGTGGGAAAGGCTAGTCGATGGTTCATCACATTGATGAAGGGGATCAAGACAAACTTCAGAACCTTGAAGTCAGCCTTTATCCATGGCTTTTCAAGATAAGGTGATCGATGGAGTGGAGCAAGCAAATTATATTCACAATTGAGCGTAAACCAAACAAAACCATTAGAGACTTTATCCTTCGGATAAAACTCTTAGACTCACGATGTGATTCATGAAAAAAATTAAACGATTCTCAATTGAAGAGATATTTCATGATGGGCGGCTTAAAGAATAACAGCTTACATAATTTGATCATTGTATCCAATCTAGAAACATTCGATTAATGTTGTAAAGAAGCAATACGGTTAGTCTTCATAGCATGTCACATGTGCTAGATATAATAAATGCATACTTACCTTCTGCAACAACTAGACACAAGCTAGTCAAATAGACTATCACATGCCATAAATCCAAGCATTGTCCACACATCAAAAACAGCACACAAAGTCAAAGAAATTCAAACATACATCAGTATGCAATGCACAAGTAATGATCCTCCTCTTCATGGATTGTCCTATCTGGTTTCATCGAAACCGTGCTGAGTCATTTGGTTCCCGAGAGAAACCGCTCAAACTATCACTCAAGGCCATCTGGTCACTAGGACCGCCTGAGAATTCTTCCATAGTCATCTGAGCCAGACCGCCTGACTATAAAATCCAATATAGTCATTTGGGCCATCTAGTCGCAATGACCGCCCGACTGCGAAATTCAATACAATCATCTTTGCCATCTGGTTGCAATGACCGCCCGACTGCGAAGTCTAATATATCTGGCATCGCTGTCATCCAATGGGTCATCTGCCATCGTTGCCTCCCATATACAAATCTTGCTCCTTGGGCTATCCGGCATCGTTGCCACCCAACTAGAGCATGTCCAAGTAACCATTATAAGCAGAATAGTGATCAATTCTAGTCCAATATATATACAATGAAGAGGGCTAGAGGTATTGGGTTATTTTGTGAACACACTTCGTTGGACATTATTATTAGAGTTGATAGAGTTAGTAACCAACTCACCAACAGTAGACATTATAAATAGGAGTCTAGGCCTTAATCAAATTCATTCATTGGTCAGTCAGTTATCATTGAGTCATTGAGAGCTTAGGAGCAGTGCTACCATTGAGTATCTCTATTCAACATTGTATTAGGTCATCTCTCTCTTTAGCGTGTATTGGGTATGAAGGAAGCAGTTTGTGTATGGGTTTGAGTCTCTAATTAGGCACTAATCGCAATCAATCAATTCATAGCATGCTTTCGCACGCACCCATGTTACAACATATCAAGCCAGTGGCAGATACACCACCCTAACAACCAACAAATTTAGACATATATGCTAAGATGCATAACAACAGGCTTACTGACTTGATGGGCCCTATTTGATGAGCCTAACGAAGGTGATTTTGTTGTCAAACTAGTATGACTGAAGTTAAAAACAAAAGCTTCAGTTTTCTTCTCACCATCTGCAGCAGAAGATGAGGCTTTGTCAACTTTAACAGCAGGCACAACTGTTGATGAGTGGGGTTGATACTGGTCCTTCTTCAAGGAGGTCGGCATACCTGAGATCTCCTGAAAAGGAGAAGAAGAATTAAGAACCTGAATCAAGAATCGCAATATTAAAAAAATAAAAAATAAACGCTACACTTTGACACAAGGCCCACTCATGTGCAGGTCATGAAGTTTTGGCAATTCTATGGGCTTCACACAATGGTTGCCCAAGCAGGTTGATTGTCTACCACCTGGCTTTTCGGCATGGAGTAAAGTTATTGGTTTTATGAGCAGTGCAAGCTTATCTACCCGGATTTTGTGAAGTGCAATGTAGGTTGGCTCCTTTTCAAATTCAGGATATTACAATGGTTGGGTGCTCTTCGTGAAGGGCCCCTTAAAAAAATACAAGAAGCTTCTCTTTAACCCTCATTCAGAGAGAAAGAGAGAGAGTCTTTTGACACATTAGCTCGAGAATCACATATGATCCATATAACCACATTGAAGAGCAGGGAATGGGACTTGAACCCCAGCCTGATGCTGCCAGCACTCCTAAGAAACATAGATACTCAAAGATACTGACATAAAAACCGTGCCAAATATTGAACAAAACAAGAAAAACTCCACGAAAACACGCATTTGTAAAATTAGCCAGACCTAATGTTTAACAAGAAATGGAAATGACACATCCCCTACACCTGTACCATGACCCTAGTCACAAGGACAAAAAACTAATCCTGATAAGGTAGATCATCACACCCAAGTTTTTATGGGTCAAATAAAACCTCATCCGAGTCCAACCTAATCAGAAAGGAGAAAGTAGATCATCACACCCAAGTTTTTGTATGCATCAAGGTATTGACCAGTCCAACCTAATCAGAAAGGAGAAAAGAAGCACCAACAAAAGCAACCAAAAAGCTAGAAAACGCAAAAAAAAAAAAGAGAAAAAGAAAAAGAAAAAAAGAAGCAAGCAGAAAGCACCCCCAACCTTCATGAGATGCATTCGCAATTGGGTTGGCCGTACACCCTCTCCAATGCAAGTCATCACAAACAGCGAGTATTGGAAAAGCACGTCCGCTGCCGCCTGCTTTTTCTCGTCCACCTGCATTAAAAAGCAGAAAAACCCATGAGAACTTCCTGTGCTGTGATAAGAAAAACTTGCAGATTTTTGAGAAATGAAATGTCATGGAGACGGTGCCTCATAGTCCTCCATCGGTTGAGAAACCTGGAAAGGTAGATTCGAACCCTGTAATTCCCTTTTATTCAACCCCTATAGGTGTATGACTTAAGTTAATCATAGATTAAGTTACTCATATGTGTATGACTTAAGTTACTCATAGATTAGTGTCAGGGAGGCCATTAGAGTGTTTATGCTTTACCCACCTCTCCTATCCTATCCTTAGGTTTAATATAAATTCCTCTCAATTTTAAAAAAGTTTAGTGCTTTTTCTTAATACAAAACTTCCTCCCACTTTGTTGGAGAAGGCCTCTACTGGGCGGGTTCCAAGCTACTCCTAAGGCACCTTTTTGAACATCTTGACGATTCTACTAATTCATTGTCATGCCCTTCGATATTTCGAATCACCAAGCGCCTTCTCTAGAGGATGGTCAATTTCAAGGATCCTATTGATCAAAATGTTCCCAATAGTTTATTTAGATAACATCTTGATTCTTGGTTTATATGACAAGTTGGAGAACAACACTTGAGGTTTTGCAACAAAATTTAGCATTCCAACCTAAAGCTACATTCTCCAAACACTGGAGGTTTTGCAACAAGCTCTTAACAAAATTTAACATTTCAACCCAAAGCTACATTTAAAAATGCAAGTGGCTCCTAGAGATAATTCACACCCAAAAATAATTAAACAATTAAGGTGTTGTTATTTTCAACACTGTTGTGAGCAAAATGGCTATTATTTTGCATATTCAAGAACTATAGGGAATATTCTATTTTAGATGTAAAAATTTGACACTTCTTTGATTGATTTTAAAAATATGTGCATACTTTGTAACCCCCCTTGAAAATGATTTAAAAATGTGTACAAAATTGCACTTAATCTTTGAAAAAATTGACATGATTCATAAATTATAGAAATTTGGGACCTTTGTATGATTAAAATAGTAATAAATAAATAAAATTTATAAATCTCATTTACTTTAAGAATGTTTCTACTAAACATACATATGTAAATAAAATAAATAAATAATAACCATTTCAATTTTCACATTGCCTAATACTAGGATTCATAAAAAGATATGTTCAACTTACTCTAGAGTGAGTTGAATTGTCCATGAGTTGTGATGTAAATGACCAGTGAAAAAATTTAAGCAAGTTGCCAAATTATGTATAGTTGAATTTTATTTAAAAGATTAAACCTTAAAGAGATAGCAAGTATAACTCCCTTTCTAATTTGGCTTAAAATATAAAAAATCTCATGTTTTTTTGGCATGTAAATATCTTGGGCAATCCATTTTGTGACCATGTATAGACCACATGGACCATGTAGAGCATACCGTGAGAAGAGAGCATATAGAGATCACATAGAGCCCATTCTGCTCATGTATGGGACACACAGATCTTACTGACCACCTTGGGATGATAGAAAGCATGTAAAGATCTCGGGAACTCCATTCTAACCATGTAAAGAGACCACATGGACCATGTAAAGCACAGTGTGAAAAGACCAAGCATCTAGAGATCACATAGAGTCCATTCCAATCATATGCGGATCACATGGATCGTATAGAGCACACTAAGACGACACTGAATGTAAAGATCTTGGTGGGCAATCCATTTCAACCATATATAGACCACATGAACTGCCATGCAAGGCACATTGTGAGAAGATCGCACCATTCACTCCATCCCGACCATGTACGAAACATATAGACCGTAGACAGACCACACCGAGACGAAAACAACCATGTAAAGACCTTGGCTAGCCCGTTCTGACCATGTACAGAAACCACATGGACCATGCACCCAAAAGGCACCATGGGAAGAAGCATATCGAAACGCATTGTGGATCACATGGATTATATAGAGCACACCGGGAGAAGACCATATATATGGACCATCCAAGGCCATGATCTATGACATCATGCATGTCCATCATGTGGATGATACATGTATGTCCATGGTACACATGATAGCATGTATGTCCATGATGTATGTATGCCCATGCCATGTTACATGGTGACATGGACTTGTTACATATTGACATGGACAAGTCAATTGCCACATCATTAGAGTAGTCCACATAAGCAAAACCCCATGGAACCAAATCTTGCAAAAAAAAAGCTTGCTGAATGCTCCGCCAAAAAAGGTCCCAAGAGGAACCTTATGGCGGTGGAACCCTTGGTGAATCATCAACCTTGTTTGTTGTATATCATTTGTAGTAGCGGATAATGGTATCATAATGTGCTATGCATATTGGTGTACTTTTGCAAAGTACCATCACAACTCACCACTTGCTTGGAAGCATATACTCGTTTTTTTTTCTTCAAGATTTGTAAAAAAATAAATTTACTTTTGTTTGCAATGGCCCTTCTTAT